>NC_041396.2:49683399-49695899 GCF_900747795.2 Erpetoichthys calabaricus
AGCCCTTCAGTCCAGCACATTTACTATTGTTAGGCGATGACAATTGCTTGGCCATCGGCTGAGACCACCTTATGCATTGATTCATTGGCATTTTTGGCCTAACATCCTTACTTGCTCCATATGTCCTATCTTTGTTTGACTCTTTTATTTAGTTTTTGCCTCTTCAATGATCTCTTATTGTCAAACCTGTGTTACTGGCAGAAGAATCAAGTTCTAAAGGGCACAGCCCTACAATAACATAGCACTGAGGCCTTTGTTTCTTAACTGGACAAAACAATATTACAGCTAGAAAAGAGAAACTGTTTTAAAAGTGTGTCCTACAGAAATATTGAACTTACTGCCTTTATATTTTCAGCACTGCTACTATGGATTATTTTTCACATGTCTGTTCTCTTCTTCCACTGTCATGTGTTGCAGACATTACTAGAACACAGAACATTGCAGGGAAAGCTTTAGGTCTATGGCTCTGAGGTGTATGCTACATTGCTGTCTTAAAAGCTTGCATAACTGTGACATGTTAAGTTTGGCATTTTAAACATTAGTGGTAACATTAATTAGAACAACCCAGCCACAGGGGATGCACAAACCAGTGTGTTTCTTCATGCCAGTCCAAGCCTGGATAAATGGGGAGGGTTACATCAGGAAGGGCATCCGGTGTAAAATTTTGCAAATCAATATGCGGACAACAATACAAATTTCCATATCGGATCAGTCAGGCCTCGGGTTAACAACGACCACCACCAGTACTGTTAGCCAACAGGGTGCTGGCAGAAATTAGGCTACTGTTGGTTGGAGACGAAGAAGAAGGAGGAGAAGAAAAGGGGGGAGACGTGTTCGGAAGGCAGGAGGAGAGGAGGAAGGTAAGGAGAGTGAAACTGAGGGTAGGAAATTTGAATGTTGGCAGTATGACTGGTAAGGGGCGAGAGTTAGCAGATATGATGATGGAGAGAAGGAAGGTTGATATATTGTGTGTGCAAGAGACTAAATGGTTAGGAGAGTAAGGCCAGGTGGATCGGAGGTGGATTCAAGTTGTTCTATCATGGTGTGGATGGGAGGAGAAATGGAGTAGGGGTTATTTGAAGGAACAATATGTCAAGAGTGTTTTGGAGGTGAAAAGAGTAATGATTATGAAGCTGGAAATTGGAGGTGTGATGATGAATGTTGTTAGTGCACCCACCCACCCGCAAGTTGGGTGTGCAATGGATGAGAAAGAAGATTTTTGGAGTGAGTTGGATGAAGCGATGAACAGTGTACCCAAGGGACAGAAAGTGGTGATTGGAGCAGATTTCAATGGACATTTTGGTGAAGGGAACAGAGGAGACGAGGAGGTGATGGGTAGGTATGGTGTCAAGGAAGGAATGAAGAAGGTCAGAGGATAGTGGATTTTGCCAAAAGGATGGACATGGCTCTGGTGAATACATATTTTAGGAAGAGGGAGGAACATAGATTTATGTACAAGAGTGGAGGAAGATGCACACAGGAAGATTACATCCTATGCAGAAGAGTTGATCTGAAGGAGATTGAAGACTTCAAAGTGGTGTCAGAGGAAAGTGTAATTAAGCAGCATAGGATGGTGGTCTGCAGGATGACATTGGAGATCAAGAGAGGTAGAGAGTGAGGGCAGAGCCAAGGATCAAATGGTGGAAGTTGAAAAAGGAAGACTGCAAGGTTGAGTTTAGGGAGAAGGTGAGACATGCACTGAAGAATTACCAGATAGTTGGGATACTACAGCAGATGTAGTAAGGGTGACAGGCAACAAGGGTGCTTGGCGTGACATCTGGACAGAGGAAGGAGGAAAAGGAAAACTGGTGGTGGAATGGGGCAGTACAGGAGAGTATACAGAGGAAGAGGATGGCAAATAAGAAGTGGGATAATCAGAGAGATGCAGAAAGTAGACAAGAGTACAAGGAGATAAGGCACAAGGTGAAGAGAGAGGTGGCGAAGGCTAAAGACAAGGCATATGATGAGTTGTGTCAGAGGTTGGACACTAAGAGGGAGAAAAGGACCGATTGGCTAGACAGAGGGACTGAGCATGACAAACATGTGCAGCAGGTTATGGTAATAAATGATAAAGATGGAAACATACTCACAAGTGAGGAGAGTGTGTTGAGCTGATGGAAAGAGTACTTTGAGAAGCCGATGAATGAAGAGAATGAGAGAGAGAAGAGGTTGAATGATGTGGAAAGTGAATCAGGAAGTGCAACGGATTAGCAAGCAGGAAGTAAGGATGCTAAGCTATGAAGAGGATGAAGAATGGAAAAGCCATTGGTCCAGATGTCATAACTGTGGAAGCATGTGGGTGTTTAGGAGAGATGCCAGTGGAGTTTTTAACCAGATTGTTTAATGGAATCTTGGAAAGTGAGAGGATGCCTGAAGAGTGGAGAAGAAGTGTACTGGTGCCGATATTTAAGAATAAAGGGGATGTGCAGGACTGCAGTAACTACAGGGGAATAAAATTGATGAGCCACAGCATGAAGTTATGGGAAAGAGTAGTGGAAGCTAGGTTAAGAAGTGAGGTGATGATTAGTGAACAGCAGTATAATTTCATGCAGAAAGAGCACCACAGATGCAATGTTTGCTCTGAGGGTGTTGATTGAGAAATATAGAGAAGGCCAGAAGGAACTGCATGCATCTTTGTGGACTTGGAGAAAGCATATGACAGGGTGCCTCAAGAGGAGTTGTGGTATTGTATGAGGAAGTTGGGAGTGGCAGAGAAGTACATAAGAGATGTACAAGATATGTACGAGGGAGGTGTGACTGTTGTGAGGTCTGCAGTAGGAGTGATGGATGCATTCAAGGTGGAGGTGGGATTACATCTGGGATCGGCTCTGAGCCCTTTCTTATTTGCAATGGTGATGGACAGATTGGCAGACGAGATTAGACAGGAGTCCCCGTGGACTATGATGTTTGCTGATGACATTAGAGCTGCCAGGGAAGAGGAAAAGAGGAAGGCCTAAAAGAAGGTTTATGGATGTGGTGAGAGAGGACATGCAGGTGATGGTGTAACAGAGCAAGATGCAGAGGACAGAAAGATATGGAAGAAGATGATCCGCTGTGGCGACCCCTAACGGGAGCAGCCGAAAGAAGAAGAAGTAACATTAATTAGAACCTTTCTTGAATAAGAATACATTTTGACTTTTTTTGATTAAATGACTACATTTGTTGGTATCTGTTTTCTTGTTTAAGTCTATTTGAAGGGTGATTGTGCAGTAAGCATGCTGTAGTACAGCATCAATGGCAGGCATGCTGTACAAGCAGGTCCCAATCATCACTTCATAAAATTGGGTTGTTTTGGGCTTGGAGGTGGTACAAAATCAGGGTGACCTCCTGGTTACCTTTTATATGACATCTGGCACTAAGTATCATCACTGAAGCTATTCGGCTTTCACTTAAATAGCATCTGTAGATAGCAGTGTGATAAATTAGAAAACACTGCACTATGATTAATGCTGCTCTCTCGTAGCTCCAGGAGTTAAACCCTTATGCACCTTCTCACCATGCCTGTCAGGAGGTTTCTCCTGGTACCCTTGTGTCCTCCCCCATTCCAAAGATATGGAGTTTAGGCTGAAATGTAACCTCCTCTAAATTGTCCCATTATGAGCAGGAGTAAATAATGTATGTGCCTTTGTGTACCCTGTGATGACCTGGCATCCATGCTGGGTTAGTTTCTGCCTCATACTTATCCATCATCATCTATTATTATTTTATATTATTATTATTATTGTCAATGGCATATGCTACAGATCCTTGTGGATATTTGGATTTAGGAAATTCAGTAGATAAACATTTATTATTTAACTTAAGGTAAATTTGAAATGTTCAGTTAGGTGGGGAGGAGACTGCAAGCTTAATGTAGTGACAGACAAAGCAAAGCAAAGGATGAGTGAGAAGTCATTAGGTGGTGAACACGCCAAACTACACAGAGCAAAGGCAGAGATGCGCAAATGCATGAAACAGACACAGCAGTAGGAAAACAACCATTTCATTCTTGTTTTTTAATTTTATTGTTGTGCCCTGGAGCTCTGATAATGGAATACTGGCAGGGACTTGGAAGGGTTCAATAAAAGAATGTGATTTATACCAGCAGATGGCAATGACTCCCATGTCATTCTTCTACAGTTTTATTTAATGGGTCTTTTTAAATCATTAAAGATCCCTGTATTGTGAAACTATGAATTAAAGCAACTGTGTTATTGTTTATTTTCCTTTATTTGCATGTGAGAAGCAATTTCAGTTAGTTGTACTGTTACTCCTATAATTTATGAAACTGACATTTGAATGAATAATTTCAGGGCAGGAAATTAATTCCTATGATGTATTTAATATACGTTTGTCCTCTTTTAATTTGAAACCACATTGTGAGGCTTTATGCAGCAGAATCAACCTTCACCCACTCTGTTCCTCCAGATTTTCAGCGGCCTGCCTCACGAGGGTTACGTTTCTGCCATTGTGCAGTATGTTCAACAAATGAAACAAGGAATTTTGTCAACAGTCTGCAATGAAGTGATAAGAACAGCTAGTGCTGTGGTAATCAATTTAACCCTAGGCCACTCACAACAACTGTCAGAGGCAAAAAAAAAACCAGAGTGCGGGCGTTCAACATTTTCTCAAGTGCTTATTTTTTTTCTTGATGCGATTTTTTTAACAGAATTACTTGTAAAGTTTAATTGTCTATTTGGCGGAAGGTTGGTGAGTCAGATCCAGATCAAGAGTCCCATTTGCTATGTTCTATGCCTTGCAATGCTTGAATTCCATCTAAAGTGTTGATAGTTAAAATGTAAAGGCATCTTTAAGCCCCTTGACTGTTGGTTTAATACAGGAAAGGCTTGATTTGAAATAAGCAGGTCAGAAAGTGGATGGATGGATGGATATTTTGGGACCTATCACGTGACTTTAGGTGAGATAAATCAATTCAGGAAATGCATGTATGAATCAGTGGACATTTTCAAATTAACAATGCAGTAGGACATATTTTGAAGAGTTTGTGACATTTTTTAATTGTTAATTGGTCAGTTTTCAAAATTATAACCATCAGCTCAGTAATGAAAAAATTTTAACCTTCTAAGGTACATCATCATCATAGCCATTTGTGTCTATGTCTATAACCCCTTCAGTTATCCCACATTCATTCTACAACACTTTCAAGCCATATTATACATGTTGTAGGTACAATATAATTGTTTATATTTTTTATTCTTATTTGATTTTTTATACATTTTTGCCACTTCTGTAATGAATTTTATCAGTGAACTCCATCAATCTAATTCAGAGTCACAGGGACACAATGTCTGCCCTGGCTGTTTTAGGCTTAAACAAGAAGCTAATCCTAGAGGTCACTTAGTCTTGCATTTCATGTTTTATTTTTGTTAGAGCTTTCTTTTACATTCATTTTTTAATCTTTTACTGAATTTATTAAAAGCATGTAACATTTCATACAATCAACTCAAATTTAAGAAAACTAAACTCAATTCAATCCCCACCCATGAGAAAGCGAGGAAGGCCAACAGCCAGAGTAAAACTTTTGAGAGTAGTAAAGAGAGAAATGAGTCTCTCTCCCCAATATAAATGCTTATTCTAAAATGTTATTGATTAGATCCAGCCAGGCTTTAAAAAGTTCTGAACAGATCCTCTAAGTGAAAATTTGTTTTTTTTTTTCAATTTCAAATAATATAAAACATCAGTTAGCCACTGACTTAAAAGAGGTGGGCTAGGATGCTTCCAGTTGAGCAAGATACGTCTACGTGCTAATAGTGAAGTGAAGGCAATTACAGTTTGTTTGTCCTTCTCCACTTTAAACCCATATGGGAGTTCACCAAACACAGCTGTTAATGGAATAGGAGGGATTGTGACACCAAAGTTGTGTGACAGGCATTTAAAAAAGTTTGGTCCAAAATGATGTTAATTTGGTACACGCCCAAAACCTGTGGCCTAGTGAGGCTGGAGCTCAATTGCAACGTTTGCAGGTTGGATCTCACTCTGCGTTTTTTTTCTTTCAGTTCTGTACTAGAAAAGAGAAAGTTAAAATGTTCAGTAACTTTTGCACAAGAATAGCATATCTCTGGCAAGCGGTGTTTGAATCCTGATGTATGTGTGGAGTTTGCTTGTTCTCCCTAGGTCAACATTCATTTTCAGACCAGGTGATTGTGTTTTTCTCCCATATTCTAAATCAAGGCTCTGCAGAGTTAGCCCTGGAGGCTGCAGGTTCTTGTTCCAACCTGATTGCTTAATTAGAAACCAATCATTGCCAGTAACACATCTTATTTAATTTTATGGCTTGTCTGTGTTTTCACACTCTCATGTCAGGCCATTCTTATGCTGTAGATTTTTTCCTTTCTAAGGATATCAGACAGATAATTTATCTCCTCAAGCAGATGTGTAACTCTCAGTCCTTCACCTTTTTCGCTTCAGTTTCCTTCCACATATTTTATTTATCCAGGTCGATGTATACAGGTTTAAAAGGAAGCAATTAAATCAAAAATCAAATCAAAATCAAAATTTATTTTTAAAGCATAATTTTAAAACACCGTAAGTGTAAATCAATATGCTGTACAATAAAATCAAAAAAATATATCAATAATAAATGTAATGCATCTTGCCTGAAGAAGGGGCCTGAGTTGCCTCGAAAGCAAATCTTTTTAGTTAGCCAATAAAAGGTGTCATTTTGCTTGGCTTTTCTCTACATTCATAATGGCTAACACGGTACAACACCCTAGTACTACTAATAATAAATCAGTAAACAAAGTACAAATATTGCATAAATACTAAAACAAATAAGTTAAAAGAACTGATTAGAAGATAAACAATTTACAGAAAAACAATGGATATGAAAAAATTAATAAATTATTAATAAAATTGATACCAGAGTTACTCATATACAGTTAAAAGCAATTGAAAACAAAGTGTGTTTTAAGTCTTGATTTAAACATTTGAGTTGAAGAAGCTAACATAATTTCAATTGGCAGAGCATTCCATAACTTTGGTGCTAGAACTGCAAAGGCACGATCAGCCCTTGTCTTCATCTTAGACTTTGGCACAACCAACAATTGCTGTTGAGAGGAACGTAAAGAGTGGACTGGTTTATATGGAACCAGCAACTCGTCCAGATAGGATGGGGCAACACCATTTAGCGACTTATAAACCAAAAGTAAAATTTTAAAATGAATCCTAAATTCAACTGGAAGCCAATGAAGAAAGACCAGAATTGGAGTAATGGACACAACTTTCTGAGACCCAGTAAGAAAACAAGCAGCAGCATTCTGAACCATCTGTAGCCGAGAAAAATGAAATTTACTGATTGCAGAATAAAGTGAATTACAATAATCAAGATGCAATATAATAAAAGCATGGCATACCTTCTTCAAATCAGAGTGCCCCAGAAACGGTTTGACTCTAGTAAGCAGTCTAAGCTGAAAAAAGCAGCTCTTGACAATGGACGAAAACATGTTTATTGAAATAAAGATCGGAATCAAGGATAACCCCAAGATTTTTGACATGGGGTTTGCAAAACCCAGCTAATGAGCCGAGCTGATCCCTGACAGCCCCATCAGAAGCCATTGGTTCAAATACAATAACCTCAGTCTTACTCTGATTGAGATTCAAAACATTTACGGCCATCCAATGTTTGACCGCATCATAACATTTATGTAGGACTCCTTAGTCATAGGTAAATACTGTAATTCTGGGTATCGTCAGTGAAGAAATTAAATACCATACAATTAAATGTAGAGCTTCTGGTTTCTTTGTCGTTTGCATCGTATTGCTAGCAATGAAAACTGTAAATGCAGCTAATTTGACTAAAATAAGCAATTAAGGGTGGGGAATCTTAACAAGAGAGACAATTCAGATGAAACATAAAAATGTTTCTTGAGGAGTAAGAGCTTCAACAATACCCAATTTGGCGTTAAGAAACTGGGTTGGAACAAAAGCCTGCAGCCACTACGGCCTTCCAGGACCACCTTACAGATCCTAGCCTTAATACATGGATGTCTGGTGAGTGGTGATTTTAAATTGGTCTCATGGGTCTTTATGTGATTGACTCATGGGATGAACTACTGCTCTTTCTTGGGTTGGTTTCTTCTTTTCTGCTTTGGGTTGGTTAGAAAACAGAGTGACTGCACAAGTTTTAAAAGCAGATTGAAAGGAGTAAAAAATGAATTACTATTTGTGTGACAAAGCATGGCACACAGAGGGAGAAAATTCATTGAGTATTTAAATGTTTAGGTCACGTCATTTATTCATTATTATAACATGCCCAAACCTTCTTCCTCCAGTTCAGAGTTTCAAGGGCCGTAGACTGTGTCAGCAGCATTGGGTGTAAGACAGGAAGCAGACATGACCAGAAATCTAGTTCAATAAAGAGCCCATTCATTGATACCTCCACACAAAAACAGGGAAATTTAGAGTAGAAAAAGGATCCTAACCACCATGCCTTTGTGGATGTAAAAGAAGACTGGAATAGCTGGAAGAAAATCCACAGAGAAATGGGAAAGAGCCTAGTTCCCACATACAGTATACAATGACTGGAGGCAGATTTTGAACCCAGTAATGAGGACTTTAGTCCCATGAGGCAGCAGCTCCAACCACTGCACCAACATGCTGCCCTATTTATTACAAGACCTTTGAAAAAATAAACCATTTTCTGAAGAACAATATCTTGTTTAATAAAAAAGTGGACAATATGTCTTCAAAGTAAAATGTCCCATTAACTCAACAAGCATGACTAAGTACATTCAAATTGCTCTCTGAAGGTTGCTCCATGCTCCTACTTTATACTAAATGTGTCTTTCTCTGGATACTCTGGGTCAGGTTTGTTAGCAATGGGCATCTTCCAGAGTACGTTCTTGTCTTACATCTCATAGCACTGGCACAGGTTCTGGCTTCCCATGACTTTATAGTTGGACTAAGCAGGTTCAGCAGATGGAAGGATGTTGAATTGATCTGGGAATTTAGTGTTCCTTCATCACAATTTAAGGAAAATGTGTTCAGATTCCAGTCTGGTCACTGTCTATGTTATCCCATGTCTGTAAGGGATTTCCTTAGGATACAGAAAAAAATGGTTGTCCATCCATCCATCCATTTTCCAACCCGCTGAATCCGAACACAGGGTCACGGGGGTCTGCTGGAGCCAATCCCAGCCAACACAGGGCACAAGGCAGGAACCAATCCCAGGCAGGGTGCCAACCCACCGCAGGACACACACAAACACACCAAGCACACACTAGGGACAATTTAGAATCGCCAATCCACCTAACCTGCATGTCTTTGGACTGTGGGAGGAAACTGGAGCGCCTGGAGGAAACCCGCACAGACACGGGGAGAACATGCAAACTCCACGCAGGGAGGACCCGGGAAGCGAACCCAGGTCCCCAGGTCTCCCAACTGCGAGGCAGCAGCGCTACCCACTGCGCCACCGTGCCGCCCAAAAAATGGTTATATTTTATTTATTTATTTATTTATTTATTAGATATAAGTGATTTTCAGACCATAAATGTGCCCTTTGAATGATTTGGTCTGTGCTTTGTGTCACTAGTTACCCATGAACCTGATCTGGAATAAATGGGTTCAGAATAGAGATAAATGGATGAATGGAGTTTTGTCTTGTCCTCTAAGGGAGTCAAGGTTGGGGGACTGGCAAAAAAACAGGGCCTATTAAATCCCAATGAGGCATACCTTGTGTGATTTACAAGAAAAATATTGTTGTTGTTGAGAGCTACCACCTAGTTGAGCAGCCTGAGACTCCACTCTGACACATGCCACAGTCCCCAAACTCCCTTAATCAACCTCACAGAGAATCACCAGTCAGTGTTGCAGATATGTTTGTGGGAAGTGAGAAAAAAAAAATTAAAAGGTATGGTCACCTGGAGGATAATCACACACGGAGAAAGTGACTGACCAGGGAACTGAGTCATAACTTCATAGAGCTAGGAGGCAGCAGTGCTAAGCCTCATTTTGTTCACCAGCAAAGTCCCAAAATGTTCTTTTTAGTACATAATATGTTATTAAAGTTCAGATGTTTAGGGAAACCCAAGTGGAGAAAACAAAAGCATCATTGTCTGGGAATGTGTCACAAACACACTTGTTCTGCTTTGTCATTAATTAATCTGTCTTTGCTTTATAGTACCATTCAGGGCATACACCATGACAAGGTGCTTGGTACAGTCAGTTAGATTGTGATGCTGTATCAGGTTGACAAAGTACATAACTACAATAACATTTATATTGGGAAGGAAAATGCAATATAACATGAAACCTAACACCTCCTAAATGTATTACAGGCTGGTTCGTCTCTATTTTGGTGACAGATGGCCTACACAACAAAACAGTTTCCCCCCATGTAGACTGTTTAAACAACAGTTGTTCTACTTGCCAGCTAAGCACTAACTAACTCCGAAGATACCTCAGGGTACACAACTGGAGGCTGCAAAATCCTTATGGATCTCCATAATGATAAGACCTCCTGGAGGAAGAATTCCATCATGCAAAGCATTTAAGAAGCCCCTGCCCTGCTTGTTTTTAGTCACTGCCTAAAGCATGGGGTTTTCCTCTTAGAAATATCCTACTAAACCGGGTGCGATTTCATGTTATATTCTCTTGGCATCTGTTATATACATGAATTTTCAACCTGAGAACCACCAGTCACAGGCTCAAAGACTATGAAATAGCTGCAGGGTCGCCCTCTCATTATATCACTCTAGAAAAACCATCCTTTGGGATAAAAACTCTCATTGGATGAGGTAGAATTTTACCTGTGAACAAATGATCTTCTGTAACTTAATAAACACTGATACACAATGCTCTTTAAAATGGTTAAAAACTACACATATACATCAGCCACATACAGTACAGGCACTGAGGACAGTGAAAACAATGACCCAAAAACCCTGCCTGGAAACAGATAAGGAATAAAAAATGACCAGGTTCTTGACAAAACTTTCCAGCCTGGCCACTGGGAAATGTTGTGTTGATGTTTCAACTTTAGTCAATTTTAATTTCAATTTCCTGGAAATAAAAATATACAGTATATATATATATATATATATATATATATATATATATATATATATATATATATATATATATACAGTGCACCCAGAAAGTATTCACAGCGCATCACTTTTTCCATATTTTGCTATGTTACAGCCTTATTCCAAATTGGATTAAATTAATTTTTTTCCTCACAATTCTGCACACAACACCCCATAATGACAACATGAAAAAAGTTTACTTGAGGTTTTTGCAAATTTATTAAAAATAAAAAAACTGAGAATCACATATACAGACGTATTCACAGCCTTTGCTCAATACTTTGTCGATGCACCTTTGGCAGCAATTACAGCCTCAAGTCTTGTTGAATATGATGCCATAAGCTTGGCACACCTATCCTTGGCCAGTTTCGCCCATTCCTCTTTGCAGCACCTCTCAAGCTCCATCAGGTTGGATGGGAAGCGTCGGTGCACAGCCATTTTAAGATCTCTCCAGAGATGTTCAATCGGATTCAAGTCTGGGCTCTGGCTGGGCCACTCAAGGACATTCACAGAGTTGGCTGTGTGCTTAGGGTCATTGTCCTGCTGAAAGATGAACCGTCGCCCCAGTCTGAGGTCAAGAGCGCTCTGGAGCAGGTTTTCATCCAGGATGTCCCTGTACATTGCTGCAGTCATCTTTCCCTTTATCCTGACTAGTCTCCCAGTTCCTGCTGCTGAAAAACATCCCCACAGCATGATGCTGCCACCACCATGCTTCACTGTAGGGATGGTGCCAGGTTTCCCCAAATGTGATGCCTGGCATTCACACCAAAGAGTTCAATCTTTGTCTCATCAGACCAGAGAATTTTCTTTCTCATGGTCTGAGAGTCCTTCAGGTGCCTTTTGGCAAACTCCAGGCAGGATGCCATGTGCCTTTTACTAAGGAGTGGCTTCCATCTGGCCACTCTACCATACAGGCCTGATTGGTGGATTGCTGCAGAGATGGTTCTGGAAGGTTCTCCTCTCCCAACAGAGGACCTCTGGAGCTCTGACAGAGTGACCATCGGGTTCTTGGTCACCTCCCTGACTAAGGCCCTTCTCCCCGATCACTCAGTTTAGATGGCCAGCCAGCTGTAGGAAGAGTCCTGGTGGTTTTGAACTTCTTCCACTTACGGATGATGGAGGCCACTGTGCTCATTGGGACCTTCAAAGCAGCAGAAATTTTTCTCTATCCTTCCCCAGATTTGTGCCTCGAGACAATCCTGTCTTGGAGGTCTACAGACAATTCCTTTGACTTCATGCTTGGTTTGTGCTCTGACATGAACTGTCAACAGTGGGACTTTATATAGACAGGTGTGTGCCTTTCCAAATCATGTCCAACCAACTGAATTTACCACAGGTGGACTCCAATTAAGCTGCAGAAACATCTCAAGGATGATCAGGGGAAACAGGATGCACCTGAGCTCAATTTTGAGCTTCATGGCAAAGGCTGTGAATACTTATTATGTACATGTGCTTTCTCAATTTTTTTATTTTTAA
>NC_041396.2:51185899-51373399 GCF_900747795.2 Erpetoichthys calabaricus
CTTCTAACTAACGATGTGCCTGAAAGTAAAAACTTTATGAACTGCATTAGATCCTACAATAGTTCATTTGCTTTTGCATCTACCGGAGTACATATCAGGCCACCAAAAGGCAATGGCCCATACTGCTTTCGCATATGTGGACAAATATTGCATCGCATTGGAACAGTGCACCCTGAAACAAATCAACAACGCAAATATGCACAAATCTACATCCTAGATCCAGATGAGGCAATCTATCAACGCATGAACCTTCCTGAAAACAAACAATGCACAGAGCTTATAATGAGAAACGTCACTCATGTCATAAACAATCACCCATTAGCTAAGTCTATAAAAATGCTACATGAAGTTGAAAAGGAGGCAAATACAAAAGCAAATGCAGAAGGTATAGCGGCAACTACAATTGCTTTGGTCTTGATAAAGGACAAAGAACAAGATCCAAGACAATACAATCTGCCCGTCGTTAATGAAGTGGCAATTGTCTTTCAAAGTAAAGATGGTGAGCCTCCATTTCACAGAGATATTGTTCTACATTTACGTCCTGATAAAAACAACACACCTACATTCCAACGCATAGACATTTGCTTTCCGCTTCTTGATACTTTATTTGTTATTTCTATGCGCATCATCCAAAGCTGCACACTATTCTATATCTAATTCATACATCTCACTCTTTGTCATGTCCCAGCGCCAGGGGTTGGCGAGCGAAGCGAGCAGGGGGCAGAGCCCCCTAGTAATAATATAATGGTATCATGTATCATGCATAGGTTTAATGGACAGTCCAGGCAGCCTACAGATTGGTGTTGCATTCAGCCGTTGGTAGCCAGATGAGGCTCTTGGTACTGTGCATCATAAAGCTATTCTCAACATAATATCACATAGCCACTGTGCTCCTGATATCTAACATGCACAGACATAAGCAATTTCAGGACATCTGAAAGTTTTCTGACACCAGTAAATAACACAAGCTTTTTTTGCCATCTCTTCATGGTTATGAAAAGATAAGTTACACGTCTTTGTAACTTCACTTTCATCACCTAAAAGGTTATTAATCTATTTTTTGTGTAACCCTTCTCACATTTTTAAGTCAAACTGAGTGAGGCAAAGGTAAGCACGCTTTATGGGAAGCTGTATTATGTTGAAAAGCACCTTTAGTGCGTCAGTTTCTGTGAAATGCTGTAAGGCACTTTCTGTTGTTGCTAATAATTATTTGAACGTCATTGGCAATAAGTCAAATCCTGTTAGGTTTGCTTTAAAAGTGAAATGTAACACTTTTAAAATATTAGGGCTCAGTTAAATATCTTGAACTTTAAATATAATACAAAGTTGAAAACATTATTTTAAGAGTTTCCAAGCTGTATAAATAACACAATTTACCAAGAAAATATGCCCCAACATAATCTGCACGTGTAAAATGTATTTCTTTTTATTTGTCTTAATGTATTATATGGGTGGTGACATTTGCTAAATAGTGTTTTGTTTTGTTTTTGTGGCTCAGCAGCCTCACAGTTTTACACACTAATTTAAATGCAGGGCCTGATCGCCGTCTCTGAGGATTTTGCATGTTTGACTGCGGGTTCTGGTTTTCTTCCCACACCTCAAAGACATGCATGTCTAGTTAAATGACTAAGCTAAATTATCGCTTTATGATCACGTAAGGGTGACCGGTGTCCTGCCCTGTGCTGATCGATTATTTGCTGCCTTCCAGGATAGGCTATGGCCGAGACAACCTTAAAAAATATTAAATGGGTGACTGAATAAATACTACCTTTAAAGGAAATGATGCATGCATTTACATGTATTGTTTCAATAATATGCCACATCAGGTCAAGCCTCCTTTTTCTCATGTTTCCTATTGTCTTTTTCAGTCATGTGTGCATTTATCTTAAATTAGTGTAACCTTTAAAATTAAATATAATCAGCAGAATAAGAATAATTATTGTGCCACTAGGCAGAAAAAGAACAGTTTAAATGCTGGAACAAAAGCTCATTGCTGATATTTTTGTCATTCTTTAACTAATCATTTCTTCAGGTGTCATTTGCTAAACCTGCTAAAACTATCTGTAGCATCACAAGAAGGCAGATTTAATATAAAAACTGTCAAGGGGGAACTGCGATTATTGCTGATATTGAATTACTGTAGATGAAAACCACCACCATCCAAAATCTTCAGTGAAAAGCTTGTATGATTATAGAATCTCACCAAAATCACACTCAAGACCCTGTAGTTTTGTTAAACTGAACAGCACCAGCTTAGATCCAGGGGGCTGGTAGCCACAAGAGATTAATTTTCTCACCTATTTATATGTCTAGTTGTTATGTCTACCACTGCCTGTACATCTTAGTTTAGCTTATTATAGTAAATTTATTTTACATCACATTTGGATTCCCAAATAAGCCAAAGGAAAAAAAAGTGCTGAAGCAAACAAAAATAATTAGCACACGTATATTGCTATTTATTGTTTTTTTTTAAGTTTCATTTTAATTTATAACTGTATACAATACTATGAGTCTGTTTAACAAGCATTGGGCAATAAACTGATTTTATAAAATTGACTTTTATTTTTAGTGAGTGTATTACTGTGAATTTTTCTTATAACATGATGTCAAGTTTCAGCGAATTACTGATTCAGCATTATCTCAATGCATGCAGAGTGCAGTGAAAAGGTTTGGGCAGCTTGCTGATTCCTTTTGTTATTGCACATTTTTGACATTGGACGTTTTCAGAGAGGTGGTGCAGTGGGTAGCGCTGCTGCCTCGCAGTAAGATGACCTGGGTTCGCTTCCCAGGTCCTCCCTGCGTGGAGTTTACATGTTCTCCCCGTGTCTGTGTGGGTTTCCTCCGGGTACTCTGGTTTCCTCCCACAGTCCAAAGACATGCAGGTTAGGTGAACTGGCAATTCTAAATTGTCCCGTGTGTGTGTGTGCCCTGCGGTGGGCTGGTGCCCTGCCAAGGGTTTGTTTCCTGCCTTGTGCCCCGGGATTGGCTCCAGCAGACCCCTGTGACCCTGTAGTTAGGATATAGCGGGTTGGATAATGGATGGATGTTTTCAGATCTTCAACCAAAATCTCATTTTAGATAAAGTGAACTAATAATATATTTCTTATTGATTTTAACAGTGAATGAGTCTCATTAAAAGCATGCAGTGTCATGTTTGGCAAAATTCTGATACAGATATTCGCTGTGTTAGGATCTTAGTAAAAATTCCTAACTATATTTTATTACACCACAGGTAAAACATAAAACTAGATTATTAATATAGAGCTAAGAATATACAAAATGTTTAAATGGACAGGACATTAAGCCCACAATAGTTCAACATTTTAATGCAGCTATTGTAAGTTTACTTACTTCTAATTTCCCATTTATCTATTGATCTCATACATTCCCAATCCCTGCAGTTAGTTTTGGGTTATGCTATTCTTGGATATTACAGAGCTTCCTTTGGTTTAATAATGTCTTTCTTATTTCCTTAGTCATCCACTGAGCACTCTGTTAAGTTCCTATTGCTTCAGCATGAAATGCCATGGTGTGAAGTGCTATTAAAAACTTAATTTATATTGGAGACCAGAATCAGAGGCGTGTGGTATCTCTTTGAAATTTGAATTAGTGAAATTAAATGGATATAAGACAACACTTTAGACTATCCATAATTATTACTGTAAAGTACTAAGTGAAGACAAGCTTCTCATGTGTAGTAGTAGCTGTGCTTGCCACGTGTACAGAGTGAAATTCTTACTTGCTCATTATGTAATATGTCACCACTGCCCAGCACCATGATAAACAAGACCTCAATATATAATGAGTACAGTTTTTAGATGATAGATAACTCCAATGACATTTTACGACATTACCAAGAAGATCTTACAAGACTGCATCCTTTTGTGCAATTAAAACAAATGTGAATTACCGTCAGATACTTCCAGAAAACAGAAATGTAAGTCAAACACATTTAGATAGATAGATAGATAGATAGATAGATAGATAGATAGATAGATAGATAGATAGATAGATAGATAGATAGATAGATAGATAGATAGATAGATAGATAGATAGATAGATAGATAGATAGATAGATAGATAGATAGATAGATACTTTATTAATCCCAAGGGGAAATTCACATACTCCAGCAGCAGCATACTGATACAAAAAAACAATATTAAATTAAAGAGTAATAAAAATGCAGGAAAAAACAGACAATAACTTTGAATAATGTTAACGTTTAACCCCCCCCCCCGGGTGGAATTGAAGAGTCGCATAGTGTGGGGGAGGAACGATCGCCTCAATCTGTCAGTGGAGCAGGACAGTGACAGCAGTCTGTTGCTGAAGCTGCTCTTCTGTCTGGAGATGACACTGTTTAGTGGATGCAGTGGATTCTCCATAATTGATAGGAGCCTGCTGAGTGCCCGTCGCTCTGCCACAGATGTTAAACTGTCCAGCTCTGTGCCAACAATAGAGCCTGCCTTCCTCACCAGTTTGTCCAGGCGTGAGGCATCCATCTTCTTAATGCTGCCTCCCCAGCACACCACCACGTAGAAGAGGGCACTCACCACAACCGTCTGATAGAACATCTGCAGCATATTATTGCAGATGTTGAAGGACGCCAGCCTTCTAAGGAAGTATAACAGGCTCTGTCCTTTCTTACACAGAGCATCAGTATTGGCAGTCCAGTCTAATTTATCATCCAGCTGCACTCCCAGGTATTTATAGGTCTGTACCATCTGCACACAGTCACCTCTGATAATCACGGGGTCCATGAGGGGTCTGGGCCTCCTAAAATCCACCACCAGCTCCTTGGTTTTGCTGGTGTTCAGGTGTAGGTGGTTTAAGTCGCACCATTTAACAAAGTCATTGATTAGGTCCCTATACTCCTCCTCCTGCCCACTCCTGATGCAGCCCACGATAGCAGTGTCGTCAGCGAACTTTTGTACGTGGCAGGACTCCGAGTTGTATTGGAAGTCCGATGTATATAGGCTGAATAGGACCGGAGAAAGTACAGTCCCCTGTGGCACTCCTGTGTTGCTGACCACAATGTCAGACGTGCAGTTCCCGAGACGCACATACTGAGGTCTGTCTTTAAGATAGTCCACGATCCATGCTACCAGGTATGAATCTACTCCCATCTCTGTCAGCTTGTCCCTAAGGAGCAGAGGTTGGATTGTGTTGAAGGCGCTAGTGAAGTCTAGAAACATAATTCTTACAGCGCCACTGCCTCTGTCCAAGTGAGAGAGGGATCGGTGTAGCATATAGATGATGGCATCCTCCGCTCCCACCTTCAGTTTAATTCAGTTTAATTCAATTTGGTGGAGTTTTGTTCATCCATCCATCCATTTTCCAACCCGCTGAATCCGAACACAGGGTCACGGGGGTCCGCTGGAGCCAATCCCAGCCAACACAGGGCACAAGGCAGGAACCAATCCTGGGCAGGGTGCCAACCCACCGCAGGACACACACAAACACACCCACACACCAAGCACACACTAGGGCCAATTTAGAATCGCCAATCCACCTAACCTGCATGTCTTTGGACTGTGGGAGGAAACCGGAGCACCCGGAGGAAACCCACGCAGACACGGGAAGAACATGCAAACTCCACGCAGGGAGGACCTGGGAAGCAAACCCAGGTCCCCAGATCTCCCAACTGCGAGGCAGCAGCGCCACCCACTGCGCCACCGTGCCGCCCGAGTTTTGTTCAGCGAATCAAAAAAAACAAAAAACTTTATTGAATACTTTTTTTCTGAAAAAAAAAATCTCTGAAAAATCTTTCTTAAGATTCCAACCAGATATTTAATTACCAATGATAAGACTGACAGGATTGGATAATTGAAATGTCTGAGAAAACTGTCATTTGGTACAACATGAGGAGAATGTGATTCAAAATGAATAGATCTAACAGAAGATTGCCATAACAGAAACAAAGAGGCTTTTGCATGAGGTCCAATGAATAATTGTAATTTAAAAAATCCATTATACAACAACACAATTATATATGAATTTATTTATGATCTAATGGCCAAGATGGATGTTGTTCTTGTTCCTGGACAGGACTATAAAATGGGAGATAGCCTTTCAAGACGATAGACTCCCCAATACACTAGGTGGCAGCACTAGTGGACCAGCTCACCCATGCATACACACGTAGGTTATGCTGGGAACTGTAATCCCAATGGGCTGAGGGACATGCATGCCATCAGGGACAGCTGCAAGGGAGGGGTATACCTGCTTTGAGGGGCTTCAACTTGACCTGGAAGTGCTTCCTTCGTATTGTCCTGACATCAGAAGTAATTTTGAATCCTGGATAAAAGGAGCCTGTTTGGAGGGAATGGAGGAGTGCAAAGCAGAAAGAAGGAAGGATAATTGTGACTTGATACAAACCTGTGAAGATATTGCTATAAATAAAGGGATATTTGAACCTGGACTGGTTGTTATGCTGTTGTATCAAGTATTTGGGATCCCGAGACACCCTCTATATTCCTCACCACCAATTTTCTAAACTTGTATAAGCCCGGCAGGGTTTTTACTCACATACCTACACACTCAGTGTGATACTTTGACAAAGAATTGGACTTGTTGTGTCTGAGGACACAACTAGTATTAGGAATAATAGAGTGGCCTGGAGGCAGATGACTGTAGAACAACTGAAACTTTCATATGGTCTTTAGAAAGAGGACTACAATGGAAGATTCAAATCCAAACAAAAGAAAGAAGTTAGTGTAATTAAAATTTATAAAAACAAACCTTTTTCTGAGTTTGACACTTTTGATGAAACACCACATCAGATGTGGTTTTACCACAAACACTCAATGAAATAAAGAAACCTGTATGAAAGACATAGATTATTAGGTTGTTTAGCTTGCTAGTACAGCAAGTTAGTCATAGAAAAATACTAAGAATACAACTGAGATTTAAGCAATTTGTACTTTTGAAAGGAATATCCTATTTCACAGTTAATATAGGTTCAGAAAAGGGAAGCTCACGTTGAAACAATCCTTATGCATTTTTTGAGGAAGTAACCTGTGTTGCTCAAAATCAATGAGCTCCCTGAAGTATTTATATACTAAAAATCCATGAATTTAAATTACTAATCGGCACTTTTTTATTCAAAACAGCCACAGTGGTAAAATTAACAGATTTCAGTGAGGTGAACTAACTTTCTCATGGTCACCTAGTGAACAGTGGTGTGGCTTTAGCTATTGATGCTAGCGCCCTTTCCAGGATTTGTTCTAGCCTTGCGCCCCAGGCAAGCTGGGATAGGTTCCAGTACCCCCAGTGACCCCGGGCTGGATTAAGAGGGTTAGAAAATTACATTATAGTTTAAATTGTGACATTTTAGCCGCTGCATTAAATCTTCTCTGCCCGATCTCCTCAGCATGGAAGCCAATATTACGTGCCATAATCTGGCTATGACTTTCATTTTTTAATAGTTGTTCATGTGCCTTTAAAACTATTTGAGAAACTGATTTGAGGATTTTAGAGATCAGGGAATATAGTGGTTACATGTATTTTTTGCATTTGAAGCGTTTTCACTATTGTGAAAGAACCAGCGAAGGTTTGGGCCAGCCACCTGTATAGTTTCCCTGGCTGCAAAAGGCTTTTAAGTAGAGTACAATGTGTACTGGATAGAGTCCAAAACAGAACTGTTAAGTATGGAGGATGAGGGTTTTTTATAACTGGTTCACAGGAAGTGATGTCCTCGGGGCCGGGACAGGTAAGATTTCTCGTGTTTGTTCTGTGGAGAAAAAAGACAGAGGCTCAGTGCACCCCACTGCCCTCTGGCCTGGTGTGAAATTGTCGTTTCCTGGTCCCTTTGGTTGACTCCCAAGCGCACATGTGTAACACTGTTAAAAACTAATTACTTTCTCCCGCAGTGCATTTTTGTTTTTGTTATGGGTGCTGCCATTTTGTG
This sequence comes from Erpetoichthys calabaricus, assembly GCF_900747795.2. Taxonomy (NCBI): domain Eukaryota; kingdom Metazoa; phylum Chordata; class Cladistia; order Polypteriformes; family Polypteridae; genus Erpetoichthys; species Erpetoichthys calabaricus. Next base: position 51,193,807 of record NC_041396.2, read on the forward strand.
ATCTTTGTTATCTCTGTTGCTAAGCTGTTGCTAGGCAAGTCAAATGGATGTATGAAATGAGTGACATCAAAACATCACAGGTATAAAAAATAGCATCAGACACTTCCTAGGTTGCCCAACTTTGTGGATAAAACTTAAAAAAGCATAGCATTTGTCTTAAATCTTAGTTTGAATTCTGGTTATGACCCTTCTTTAGTCCTTTTGAACACAGTCTTTGATTTACACTTTAGCTAAGTTTATGTTAAGAAATTCTTGCTTTTTTTCAATATTGATTCTTGCTATCCCAGTTTTGACCTTAGCTAGTTTTATTTTACCAGGATCATCTGATTCCATTACTCTCTACATAATGCTGTTGCCTAGTGTGGTTAATACAAATAATAATTTATTACTGATTTGGCAACTGCTCAGTAGTTGCTCAGTTTTTCCTTGTGTAGTCACTTCTGCACTTCATTACAACTGACCTCTTAAACCAGATATAATCTTCTGGATTAAAATAATAATTGGCCGTTCTTATGCTTTTGGGCAAGTAATAAAATAACATTGGTGAGTGTATTCAAGTTCCGCACTATATAGACAACATGGCAGTCATCACTACCTCAATGATGAGTGAACTCTTAGTATCAACAGAATTAAATGCTCCTAATGATAGTTGTTCATACATGGAATGCAGGAGTCAATTGGCATTTCTACGACATTCAAGAGATGAGCAGACTTTCTATAGCATCAATTTCATGCATATGAATATTAGTTGGTTGTATGGAGATTACTGGTGTCACCTTCTTTTATGACCATTTCAGTTTTCTTTATGAGGTTTGATAATATATTTAGTCAACACTTCAGCCTTAACTAAGGAACTTTTCTGTTGGTGAAATGCACAAAAATTTAATTCAAGTAATTCAGAAATAGTTTCAGATTATTGTTTTCAGCAAAACTCAGCTTTAATAATATGGATTTTATTAATATGGATCAGCTTTGAACATGTACAGGAATACTATAAAATACACTCTAAACAATTGTGATAAATTACTTTGATTGCTCAAACCTGATCACCAGGGATTTGGGTAAGTAAATGTGACAAAATACTTCAGCAAATCCAATCAGATAGCTAAATAAATGGCTAAAAGATTATTAATATCACTATATCACTAGCCAATTGCATTCCTGGAATGAATATTTATGAGGTACTAGGAAACACATGATCTGTCATGTTAGTGTGTTGATTACCGTGCTTTCCCGTTATTACCTCTTGCTTTGATATGTGTTGCAGTGTCCTATTGACTCATTGTATTTCGTTCATTATCAGTGAAATATCTCATACATTTGGCTTGATGCTGAGCTGAGTTTGTGGTTGTTTTGTCCTTTTTTGTGTCATGAGGTTTTGTGTGTGATTTTCTTTAGCAACCTCCCACAGTTAAAGCCTATGGATGATCAGCATGACCTGCACAATGTGGTTTATGGAGTTATTCCTAGTGTCTTTTCTAGTAGAGAGTCACTTGTCATGTCATCAACAGCAGATGACCTACCCAAGCCTACACATCCTCTCTTTTCCTTTCAATCGTGGCTCATGACCACATTGTTGCTGGGCTATTCCTGTAAGCTATGGCACATACCTGCGGGTCTCTTCTTTTCTGTCCACTGTTATACATGCCCAAGCCTCAGCTTGCTGTCTGAAACACCCAAGGATTGATTACATCAGTGAGATAGCCAGTACCTCCAATTTTTTGTTACCACTGCACGTATAATGTTATAAGCTCTTGATGAAGCCCAAGATGGAGAACCACCAAGATGTCACTGTTGAAGGACGAATCTCAGCCTGCACATTCTGAAGCTGTGAGCAGACCGTTGAGTGATTCAATTATGTTTGGAGAATTTTGTTCTATCATGAGCTTTGGGTTATTTTTTTTTGGCTTCTGGATTTTTGCTTCTGGTTTGTGGCTTCAGCTTAGGACTTTGTATTGGAACTTGTTTGCCTTCGATTGACTTTTTGCCATTTGTTTGATCTTCTGTTTATATAAATTATTTTTTTATGAGAATTTCCTTTCCTGTGAGAGGCATTTAGGTATATTTTGGAACATTTAAAGTAATTTGAACTTTAAAACCCTGTTCCCCATTTTTGGATGACTGGAGTGTCCAAAGCCTGCCTATGGAATTGGGAAATCAGACTACCTAGAGTGAGGCCTGTTTTGAGCAGGCTAAGGGAGGCCTTGGCAGGGTTTTTGTGGGTCACACTTTTTTTATTCTGTCAAATGCACTCAGAATGTAACACAAGCTATCCACATCCATGAATATGTTTGTAACAAATATAAATAGCACTTTATCCACAGATTTATCCTAGCTTAAGTCTTGGGTCAAAATGAAACAACTCATCATCTGTGTCACAATCCTCAAGCCTTATTGATTTGTTGCACCGCTTCCTTTTCATGAGAGTGTGAAGTGCCCCCTGTGCAGCTATGTAATGTGACATCTTTTAAAATGAAAGGCTTACCTCAAAAAACATTTCATTTTGCCTCAAACCATATGACATTTTATCATGGCCGTAACAAATTATCATGTCACTACCATGGCAATGGAGCTCCTTGTGAATGATACAACTTTCTATGCTGCAAATTCAGCTGTAACTGAAAAATGTAATAAGCTACATTTTTAGTCTAATTCACTTAATTTTTTAATGATTTATTTGACAAGATACACAATGGAATATTACGATTCAGCATTTTTTGTTAGGCTTTTCGTCACATTTGCATGGTAAAAATCAAACAAATTTATTAATTGAAAAATAAAGCAAAGTTCACCTGTTCTTGTCAGTGAAGCTCATGATTCTGGGGTTTAAGATTTAAACTATGTGATTTGTCAGTAGATGGTAGCCCAATTGGTTATGGTCCCTTTACCCATTACAAATGCATATTGGGAATTTTCATTTTGAAAGGAATAGCCTGTTTTGTTGGCATCTATGGAGGACTATTTCGGACAAAATTAAATAAATAAATAAATGCGCAAATAAATTAAAGTTCTGTGAAATGTGAGCATAAATAAATAAATGTTTCATGAAATGAAGCCTTAATAAATAAATGTGCCATGAAATGAGAGCATAAATAAATAAATGTGTCACGAAATATGTTTTTTGTTGCTTATTTATTTATTTGGGCGGCACGGTGGCGCAGTGGGTAGCGCTGCTGCCTCGCAGTTGGGAGATCTGGGGACCTGGGTTCAATTCCCGGGTCCTCCCTGCGTGGAGTTTGCATGTTCTCCCCGTGTCTGCGTGGGTTTCCTCCGGGCGCTCCGGTTTCCTCCCACAGTCCAAAGACATGCAGGTTAGGTGGTTTGGCGATTCTAAATTGACCCTAGTGTGTGCTTGGTGTGTGGGTGTGTTTGTGTGTGTCTTGCGGTGGGTTGGCACCCTGCCCAGGATTGTTTCCTGCCTTGTGCCCTGTGTTGGCTGGGATTGGCTCCAGCAGACCCCCGTGACCCTGTGTTCGGATTCAGCGGGTTGGAAAATGGATGGATGGATATTTATTTATTTCATTCTGTCCGTAACATTCCTCCAAACCATCATGAAATTCGACTTGAAATAAAACTGTCACTTTCACTCGTCAAAGTTGAGAGGGTGGGCTCTAACACACCCTCTAGTTATTGATTTGTTGAGTGTTACCTTCAGCCTAGAGTAATCGAACTATGAGCCATATGATTCTCAAGGTACCAAAGCGAATGCTTAAAGTTGTGCTTGTGAGTGTCCATGGCGAATATGACTGCTACAAAAAGTTGCCCAGAGTTGCTACGTGAAGCGGCAGTTTTAATTCAGGAAGCTCTAACCTCTTCATCCCCTCAGGAATCAGCACATGAGGTTTCAGCTGTAAGTGCCCCACTTGATAGCCGAAGAGCTACCCCCACTTTGTCGAGTACTCACTCTACTCCTGTTCAAGATATACTACTGTATTTTAGGTGGCTGTGCTAATAGCGCTGTAAATTTGCAATAGTTATTTGTCTGCAAAATACAAACCTGCCTACAAGTAAACAGAAAGACCTGACGATAGCCACATCACAAACGAAATATCAGTTGCTGAATACTGAAGAGCTATTAAATCTAACAGAAATATTTTGTGAATGTCGCACAATAGTTGAGTTGGAGCCATCATTTTATAAACATACTCGCCTCTTTATATTCACTTTGTTACAATGAGTATAATTGAACAGTGGTTATCTTAAAATGCAGTTTTCACCTACTGTCAAGTGATTTTGGTAGACTGAGAATGCAGAAATTAATTTGATGCAAAGGATGTGGAGGAAACAAAACAGGTTTATGTGCATTTTTAGGATAATAAACTTTAATATGAACAGTTGTTTTTCTTCTCACTTAACGGTATGTTATACACATATATTGTTGCAAGTGTTTGTTTTAGTACATTCAGTAACCCACAGCAGAAAGACTGTGGAAAAAATTTTGAGTTAATTTTTCATGCTATTAAATAGCTTTCCGTTACTAATTTCCTATGTTGTTATGCATGTATTTTTCCTTGATTTCTCAATATGTGACTGTATTTAATTTTTTACTTTTTTCTTAATTATTTTTCTATGTTTACCAATATGTTCTATTTTCTTATATCACATTGTTTATATTTTTCATGTAATTGTATTTTTAATTTTTTATTCTATGTAATTGTTAGTCTACTACCTTTGCCTTTTTCTGCTTTTTCTACCACTTTTTATATATAAAAATTTGATTCATTTTCATTTCAGTTTGTATTCTTCATACAATTGGTTTCTGGGGTTTTTTTTTGTTGTTGTTTTACCTGTTTTTTCCCCCCTTTTCGTAATTAAACAACACGTTTCTTTGTTTTTCACCACCCCCCATAATTACTGTTTAAAGTAGGTTTTAAACATTTATTTATACTCTCTCTCTCTTTCTCTAAGACCTGTGGTTCCTTGCAGTTTAGTGAGCATATTTTTTATACAGTGTTTCCTGGTATCCTGATTCAGTTTTACCCTTCTGTAGTTATTTGTAGTATGTTGCTACTTCTAGCTTTCCTAAACAATCCTCAAAACATGGTGCCCACATTCCAGAAAGGATGATTCTCCTCTACATTTAACTGGGCTTTCAGTGTTGCAGTGAAAGAAATACAGTGATGAGCACATTTATTGAACACATTCAATTTTATCTTGTTAAAAAACTATATTGCTGCATGTCAAAAATTAAATGTGTTGCTTCTTTTAATTAACAGCAGAGGTAGCACGGCTATTTGCCCCGTATGGGGGCTCAAACAACCCAAGGAGGCAATTTAGGTCTACTAGAAGGATGCCTTCTCCAAGCATAGTACATCACATAATGTACACACATAATTTTTGTTGTCTAAGTGACCAGACTTCTACCAAAATACCAAGTGTGTTTGTCAAAGCGAGCCTTGCTGCCTCTGGACTTGGAGAAAAGAGGATCTCCTTCACAGGTATGTAATATTATTAGACCACAAATAAGTAGCCCAGTTAACATAATGTAAAGTATGGAAGGAGAGAAATAATTTTGGTTTTGCAGAATAATGTCAGCAGTGTGAAAAGATCATAAATGTGAAATTACATGGTTAAGTAAAATGTGTGATATTTAATTCAAACTGGAACGTCAGTCTTCTTGCATTCTTCCATTTCTCTGCAACAATTTTCTCTCTGAAATATGTGATATCTTCGGCAGAATCCATTTCATCGGCAGTAGTAAGCATTTTTCTAATTAATTCTTGTGCTATCTCATTTACTTCCATCTCACACACAGCCATGTTGAATTAGGCATAGCCAATCTACAGAAGTCGATTAACCAATCAATAACTAGAGGATGTGTTAGAGCCCACCCTCTCAACTTTAACGAGTGAAAGTGACAGTTTTATTTCAAGTCGTATTTCATGATGGTTTGGAGGAATGTTACGGACAAAATGAAATAAATAAATAAGCAACAAAAAACATATTTCGTGACACATTTATTTATTTATGCTCTCATTTCATGGCAAATTTATTTATTAAGGCTTCATTTCATGATACATTTATTTATTTATGCTCACATTTCACAGAACTTTAATTTATTTGCGCATTTATTTATTTATTTAATTTTGACCGAAATAGTCCTCCATAGGCATCCTACAACCCCTGATATTTAAACAAACATTTTCAGTAAATGAATAGATGGATGAATTGGCCATTAAGCAAATCACTAAAAATTATAGTCTGTCACTCTTACTTTCTCCAATGTGAGCTAGTAGTCAGATACACATAGCACAGACAGATATTCCAGCTCATAGACTGATTGTCGCCAATATAAGTTTTTATAAATAACATTCACACTGTATTCAGTGTACCTAACATAAAATCTGATTGCTGTGTCTGGATGTATAATGGTGAAATTGAGCAGAAAATGAGGGGTCTGACAGAGAGCACTCATTTTGCAGTATTCAAAAGCCGGTCTCTGTGTGGCTGACTAATGGAGCATCTCCTAATATTTAACACTATAATGAATATCACTTCTGAGCCAGACTAGCAGGTTTGCAACTGTCCACAGGTGGTTCACCACAGTGCAAATCCTTGAGCTGAGATTCTATGTGGTACGAGTCCACAGCAGTTCACTTGGTGACGAGGATGGGATTTGCACTGTGAATTGATGGACTGTAGTGGCAACACTGCACATAAAAGTTGGGGGCTTAAAGAGGGAGAGAGAGAGTGAGAGACATCAACTGACGTTACCAGGGAGTAATCTGCTCAAAGTATTAGAATTGATACTGACTAATGGAGTTACTTCTATTAGCTCACACTGCATGGAAACCATTTCTAAGCCAGATGGTGACCACCAGCAGTTCTCCACACATCTTACAAACTTAGATGCTTCGTGGTGTGAGTCAATAGCAATTCAGGAAGTAGGTCTTATCTGAAGCTACCCTGATAAATCTTAATATTACAGAATGAATCATGGAATATCATGAGGTTCTTTTCACGATATTGTAGACTAGCCGACGCCCGCCGTAGCATACGGCGATGTAAGAATAGGAACGGAAAATGGTGAGAAAGGAATTCAGAAATCAAGAAGAAATAAATACTTCTTGAAAGACATTATATGTGAAAGTAATAAATAAATCAGGCTTTCCAAATTTACGTACTATGGCCATGGCATCCTGATAGTTTTGTTGCATGTATCTTAGACTTCCCTGAAATGTGGATGGTAATATGATCATTTTGCCTACACGTACGTTATTATTTTCAGCGTTTGCTTTCAGTGCGTCTGAAAGTCCTTTGTATTGTTCCATGCACAGATCTTTTTGATGTAATCTGAGATAGCTGAGACGCGCACCCTCTGTTTTAACATACGCATCTACGACGTACTGTTGGAATAGTTTGCCGCTGGAGTGCAAAATACTAAATGTATTCCTCGTTGCTAATCTGTATGCGTAAAATTGGCATTGAGTAAGCCTTATTCGCTTGGCGGTTCTTTTATTGGGAACATGTAAATCTTTGTGCCAGCCAATGTCTCCATAAGGGAATAAAAGTGGGTAAACCATAGGATCGCAATTCATATTGAGCGTGGAAATCTGTTTACAGGAGTTGCCTATGGGATAGATGCAAATGTCCCTTTCAGCAGGCTGTTCGCCATCTTCTCTGACGAAAATCGCTGCAACATCGGTGTGACATGTCGGGGGATTGTATTGTCGTAAATCCTGCCCAGGGTTTTCCTTGAAAACCGTTCGTACAGATGCTTTTGGATTAGACTGAGCAATTTCATGCATGTGTTTGTATGATTTAGCAAAAGGGTTGATGGTTCTGAGCATGGAATCTAGCTGGAGAAGTAAATTTTCACTGCACACAGAGTTTGCTTTATTTTGTAAGTGTACTTCAGTAGCTTGCGCTGTGTCAAAAACATACAACTGTCCATATCCTGGAGAGGTAGAAGTGTTAGAGTATAGTAGACAGATTTGGTGATAAATTTGCCCGTGTATTTTAAAACAGTATGGTCCGTGGCAAGGAGGTTGAGTTATCTGTGCACCCATGGAAGCAAACGCTAGAGAAGAGTTGTATTCTCGAATGTGTTCACAATAATTTTTAGCTTCTGATGTTTGCTGTGTAAGAAGCTGTTGTAAAGACACAGGTGGCTCCCGCAAAGGTGGTAAAGCTACTTTACCATTGTGGCAGCACCTCGAGTACTTGTTGGATGTATTACGCTCAGCAGGCCAGTATAGTGCATGACATGGAAGACGACGAATAGGAATCGAGAAATGCACGTGTTGGCTGTGTGTGGGCGGGACCGGTTTTGAAGTGGAAGCAGGACGAACCAGAAGAGAAATTTATATAAGAGATATGTTTTAAGAGATCCTTAAAATCCAAAATTTTCAAATAATTTTGTGTACATTGAAGTATATGTTGTAATGGGCACAAAACAATTTAAGGTTGTGAAAAAGTAGAACATTAGAGCAACAGATAGATGTGGTAACAAGAGTTTTTTATTTTAAAACTTCTTAAATAAGGATTTCATTAATTTCATAATGTGACACCTGAAACCTTTCTTTTATTAGCACTTATTTTGATCTAAAATGGGAGGGACAGCCCAGGGGCCTCATGTATAAACGGTGCGTACGCACAGAAATGTTGCGTACGAATGTTTCCACGCTCAAATCGCGATGTATAAAACCTAAACTTGGCGTAAAGCCACACACATTTCCACCGTAACTCATGCCCTGGCATACGCAATTTCTCCTCTCGGTTTTGCAGACTGGCGGCACCCAGCGTCAAAGCAGTGCTACTGTTCCTGTGTGGTCTTTCTTACATCCACATTCCTGCTTTATAAATACACTGAAACTAACTGCATATTGTTTATTAGTGTAATGCATCTGATTGTAATTAACCTGGAGCAATATAATGGTCCAGGGTATAGCCATAGTATTCCAAATACCATAACTGCTTTAGCGTTGTAACTCTCACTGCATCTTCTTCTTCTTTCAGCTGCTCCCGTTAAGGGTTGCCACAGCGGATCATCTTTTTCCATATTACTCTCACTGCACCACTCGGAGTATTTATATCACTGTATCTGAGTGGGGAATCACAGCAGTAGCTGATCGGAAAGAGAATAATCGGTACACAGCATGAAACAGACGCTGACTCAGCCATGGCAAAACGCTTTAGAGACTTCCCTGTACGGACTTCGCGGTTTAGAAAAAGTTTCATCCCAAGAACTCTAAACGTACTAAATCAGTCCATCAAGTGCTCCTTGTAGAACTGTTTACTTATAAGTACAATCACCTCACTGTAAACTTGCACTACAGTTATAATATTGCACAACCTGCGCCACTTTATAAAGCGCGTATTTACATATGATGACTATATCATTTTTAAGATGAAATGCAGCAAAATATGTTGATTATATTATACAGATAAAACTTTAACTTCATTTAAATAATCTGTATTGTTAATAATTAAACATGTGAGGACATGGTGCCGCAGCGCTAGCTAGTTCAGGGATTGTTCCTGCATTGCGTTGTATTCTTGCACTGATGCGACACTGGAAAGATAGACGGATAGAATAATTAAACATGTACTACGAAGATATTTCAATGTTCTTTAAAAGTTCTGAAAAATCGGTGTTCTAAGCTTACCGATGGCTTCACGTCTATTACAGAGCTGATTGTGTGGCGATTGGGTATTTGGAGAGAGAAAAGTAAGGACAGGAACTGGAGGTTAGTACGTTTGAAAGAGACAGTACTGCTGTGATAAATTATTTCATTGAAGGTCGCGCATGGCACAGCAAGCCTTTTGCGTGAGACATGAACAAGCACTGCGCCACCGTGTTCCCATGTTTAATAACATGCTTTCATTCCTATCATCATGAAAATGATATCACGTATACATCTCAGTATTTTAATTATTCAGAGAGCTGTAATATCACGAATGTAATGGATTATGTGTCCTGTCGGAGAAAGAGAAAGCCCGTTTAAGAAGCAGGTAGTGATTCACACACAGAGCACAAAGAAGATCAAATACAGAACAAAGCATTTAACGTCCTACTTTAGTTACAATGGGATTTGAGAAACTAGTAAATTAAACGATTTTAAGATGAAGTTTATGATGTTCTACTTTAATGGTAAAATAAACTACGTGATTAAAGTGGAAATTTCGAGATTAAAGTTGACATTTCGTGCTTTTTTCCCCACTGTGTGCCTATTTTTTTGTCTGTACCCTAATAAGCTTTCATGTGACACTCAGATGGTGGGCTACGACTCGCCTTTTCACGGCGACTTTGATATGTGATTTCTTTTTTATTTCGGGCACTGTGCGACTTTGTGAACTTGAGCTTTCGAGTTTCCTCGACACTATATCACTCGATCAACTTCCTTTTGTTGATTATACCACTGTTTAAACCAACAAACAGTACATTTTTCCTTTGCCTTCACTTGGTATTCGCTGAAATTCTTATATTTTCCCCCGTGCTTTTCCCATTGTTTTTTCTCAGAAGGCTATTTATATCGATTTGCATATTCAAAGAGGCGTAATTCTGGGAGGAGTTGGGGCGGGACAGAAGGCGCGTGCACGTGCGCTACTTTTCACGCTGATCGGGATTTATGTAGTGGAAGAAAGTGAAAGTTTGCGTACGTACAGATTCTTGCATCTGGATTTTTCTGTGCGTACGCACATTCCCGCATTTGTGCTTACGCCATGTTATAGTGTGAGTTCTACGCACGGCGTTATACATGAGGCCCCTGGTGACTGGCATGAGTTGACTACTACAATAGGGAAGTGCATTTGATCCTTTAAATATGCATCCATATTGACTGGTGTATGTTCTGTGAAAAAGGCAGAAAAAATATTAAAATAGAACTAGAGAAGATGACAAAAATTCATAGTTGAATTAATGTGCTAAGGCCAAAATCAGGAAATCAAAATGTACCAAAACAGCACAACCCCATACACAAATCAAAAGTAAAATTAAAAACATACATACAAGTCTGACTCCCTAAAAATCCTTTGTGCTAGCTAACACAGTGAAAGATTGTATGTTCTGAATCCAAAACCTTTGACAACAGATGCACCAGATCACCATTTTAAATACCCTCCAGAAAATGATATCACAAAGCACAATTTCTGGAGGTCATGTGACAGCTGCAGTGATTCAGTGCACTGAAATGGCAAAATGGTGTGAGGCTTCTAAGAGACCATTAACAAGCCAGACAGGCCAAGATCCTCCGTAACCCTCCCAGAAAAGGCCTCACCTAATGCAGCCCAATCCTACTTCTCCACTGGCTGGCTTTGGCCTATGCAGGCCCAAAAGGAGATTTGGCTTCAAAATTTACTTTAATGTGCCAACATGTCAATAATGCCCATGAAGGGAAAAGAACACCATAAACATTTTTGGCATAAGGAAAAGACAAATTAAATATATATAAATGAAAATATTTATTGAGTGGAATGAAAGATCAAAAATTGCAAATGCAGGAAAAAATGAAAGCAGAAAGTTTTTGCCTTTTACCACAGCAGGCAAATCCTAATCATAATCCAAGTGATTAGAGGTCAAAACAGAGGCAATATATTCAAAAATCCAGAAAGTCAATACTCACAAGCAACACTCTTTGATAAAGTCAGCCAATCATTGAATTTATGGGCTGAGGGTGGTCTCTTAGCTGTGACATAAGAGTAGGGCCACCTCTAATGGTTTCACCCACAAAATACAAAAAACATCAGAGAACAATACAAGGTATGAGAGACGTTCAAAAAGTTTCTGCACTTTTATATTTTTGCTGGAAATGGGGAAAGCGAGAGGAGTAGTAATTGGTTGTGTTTGACAGTGTCATGTGACTAGCTGTGTCTGACAAGCTGGCTGCCCTTGCAGTTTAGTATAAAAGTTGTCACTCTGTGGTGAAGATGGCTGTTAAACTTATAAATTGCACCAAAAGAGGAACAGCGTTCTGTCCAGGGCCGGATTTATATGAAAAGAGGCCCTAGGCTATTCCACTTATGAGGCCCTTTCACCTTCCATTTTTAAGTTTGTAAATTACATGAGAGATAATAAAATTTTGCTAACAATTTGAATGTAGTCCCCTCTTGATCTTGAGGCCCTAGGCTGAAGCCTAGTTAGCCTATAGGAAAATCCGGCCCTGGTTCTGTCATACACTTTTTGTGGGCAGAAGGTGTGCTGGGAGCACAAATTCATCTCTGCATGTGTGCTCAGTTTGGGGATAAAGTTCTCTCTCGTAGAGTCATCTATGAGTGAATTGAAATGTTCAAAAATGGCCGTACTAGTGTGACGGATGCAGAGCACTCCAGATGAGAAGAAGATTTTCATGTGATAATGATGTGAAAGCAGCAGTGCATCAGTGGCTACGCCGTCAACCCAAAACATTTTTTGCTGATGGCTTTAAAAAGTTGGTACGATGCTGGGAAAGTTGCATCTCGAAGGAAGGTAACTATTTACAAAAGTGATGTTGTTTGCTTTTGAAATTCTTAATAAATGGAGTTAAAAAAAATTATGGAAACTTTTTGAACGACTCTTAAACATGGACTCCAAATAAAAAACAATAGTTTCACAAATTACATAAACACTTGAAACATACTTAAAAATAATAACACAAAAAATAAAATACAAATAAGCCAGGGGGAAAAAAAATTCTGGCTAAAACATAATAGTTAGCTATGGAACCTCACTGCTAACAAAAGAAAAGGCTTGTGGTAGGACAAAATGGTGGCAAACTACAGTACATTGTAGATACCTTCAAATCATAGTAGTGTAGGACCACCAGGAACTTTATAAGAGTGATGTGGCTCAAAAAGTTCTATAGATGACCTGAAATGAACCCTTAAAATGCTCCTTCACAGAAGAAGCACACACTGGTATTGGATGTTTGTAATGGTAATTGCATGCGCACATGGAAAGTGAGTGCATATGTTTTTACGCATGTGTGATAATAGCGTGCACCATCGATTATTGCGTTTTCGAGACGAGAAATAAAGAGCATTTTAGCAAGTGATAAACGGTGTACTTTGTAGACACAACATTTGGCGACGAGAATGGCTGAGCTTTCGCTGCCACCACCACTACCTCCTTTTTTACCATTACCTGGTGATCCTTCGGTGCCTTGGACTCGCTGGTTTGAATCTTTTCAAATTTATCTGATCGTCCGTACCTGACGTACGCAAGCGTGCCATCTTGCTTCATTGTCTGGGAGCAGAAGGGTAGCATGTTTTTCATACATTGGGGGCAACCATCTCATACGACTCGGCAGTTCAGGCCCTCAAGAAGCACTTTTCTGGAACACAAAGCGTCCTTTAACGGCGGTTTCACTTTCGTCAGCGTAGCCAGTTGGCGGGTGAGTCAATCCGACAATATACAGCCGTGCTACGGGAATTAGCAGGGCACTGCAATTTTGGTCCGCTTCAGAACGAGATGATAAGGGATCAGCTGATAGAGAAAACGCATAGTGAACCTGTGAGGGAGAGATTATTGATGGAATCTGACGAACTCACACTTGAGAAAGCGATAGAGATTGCGTGCCAGGTTGAATCAGCAGTGCAGAGCGCGGCGCGGCTGACAGCAGCTCCTGCTTTATCAGCACAGACGTTACAGCCCGTTTTCAGTGATAACTGTGCTGAGACAGCTGCCCCAGTCCTGCAAGCGCAGAGAAACCCCAATATTTCATGACAATATTGTGGGAATTGTGGATCTACCCATCACCAGCACAGGGAGTCAAGTTGCCCAGCAAGAAGTCAGCGATGTAGAAAATGCAACAAATTTAACCATTTTGCAAGATGCTGTCGTTCGTCCCAAGTGCCTGCATCTGGGCAGCCCTCACCTTCACATTCAGCACCAGCATCTATCCATGTAGTGTAGTCTCTTTCTCCTAACTTCAAGACTTGTGCAGTATATATACAGGATGTGTGCATACCTTTGCTTTTGGATACAGGAGCTAAAAGTGTCTCTTCTTTATGCTACATACAAGCAGTTTTATTCTCACTTACCTTTGCAGAGGCCATCTATAGCTCTGGCTGGTTATGGGCACACTAAGATTGATGTTCTGGGAACGTTGCAGTTACATGTTCGTTATGGAACAAGATCTCTTTCTGAATTTTGCTTTTATGTTACAAAGAAAGGAGCCAATATTCTGGGTATTGACCTTTTCCTTAGACTTGGATTTACTGTTCTCGATTACGATGTCGCAGAAATCCTGCAAGTCACTTCTCCATGGGTGCAGAAATGGCCTGCCCTGTTTAATGGCCTAGGATGCCTATTGGAGTTTGTGCACAAGCCCAGACTTAATCCGTCCGTACCTCCTGTCATTCAGCCACTGCGCCGAACACCACTAGCACTGAGAGATGATGTTACTGCACAGTTGAAACAGCTTCTGGAGGAAGGGATTATAGAACCAGTTAGTGCATCACCCTGGATCTCCAATCTTGTAATTGCTCGTAAAAAGTTAGGTGGGTTTTGTCTTTGTATTGACCTTCGTGCATTTAACAAGGCTGTGGTTTCAGACAGATACCCACTACCAACAGCTGAGGAGATTACATCTCAATTTCATGGTTCCACTGTTTTCACTAAACTGGACTTACGACAAGGCTACCTGCAGTTACCACTACATTCTGATAGTAGGGATCTCACTGCATTTGTCACACACCTTGGGGTGTTCCGTTATACCCGTATGCTATTTGGGCTTTGCTCAGCGCCCAGTTATTTTCAGAAAATAATGTCATCACACTTTGCTGGGATGTCAGGTGTATGTGTGTATCTGGAGACAATCCAGTGCATGGACCAACACTCCCTGTCCATAATGAAAGGCTACAACGTGTGTTACAGCAACTTACAAAACACAACCTCACCTTAAATGAAGAGAAGTGTATCTTTGCAGCAACAGAAATTGATTTTGTTGGGTTCCACTTATTAGCTGAAGGTATTAAACCCTTGGATGCTGTTTACAGTCTTCCTGAACCCATGTCATCTGCACAAGTTGCTTCATTTTTAGGCATGACATCCTATTACTTGCGCTTCCTGCCACAATATTCAGCTATCAAAACCCCACTACGTGAGCTCATAAAAAAGGATGCACCCTGGGATTGGACCTCTGCATGCGCTGAAGCATTCTATCTCCTGAAACAACAACTTACGACTGCACCAGTTCTCTCTCATTTTAACCCAGAAGGAATGGCAATTGTTACTTGTGATGCCTCTGCCTTGGCCTTGGGAGCTGTTTTGTCACAGATGGAAGAAGGGGTGGAAAAGCCAGTTGCATTTGCCTCCAGAGCACTGAGCACTGACTGAACAAAAATACTCTCCAGGGGAACGTGAAGCTTTAGTATGCATTTGGGCTTGTGAGCGATGGCATATTTATTTGTATGGAAGACCATTCATTCTGAGGACAGACCATCAGGCTCTCACTTCTTTGCTGTCAACATCTGGAACAGGACACAAGCCCCTCCGGTTACATAGGTGGTCTGATCGTTTACAACAATATAATTTCCAACTGGAGTTTAAGCCAGGACGGGAAAATGTAGTAGCTGACCTACTGTCACGCTTTACACCAGCACTGGAGCCACTTCACAACCAAGCTGCTGACACAGAAAATTACCTAATTCAGCTGCTGCATGGACCGCTACAGGATATTGTATCACTTACAGAGCTTCAGCAAGCTTCAGAAGAGGATACTGTTTTCGAATTATTACGCACTTATATTAGAGAGGGCTGGCCAAACATGTATCTGATGAGCTGATCCCATTTGCACGTGTAAAAGAAGAACTATCATGTTGGAATGACACCTGCATTGCTCAGGGTTATTGTGCTGTGGTGCCACAAAGTTTGCAGTCTCGTATTTTGGCGATGGCTCATGAGGGTCACCTAGGAATTGTCAAAATGAAACAGAGGTGCCGAGATCGGGTATGGTGGCCAGGTATTGACAACGATATAGAAGTCCTTGTTAAGGATTGCTCTGCTTGTCTGGTTAGTGGAAAGACAGGGTTACCTACTCCTCCACCACTTCAGCCCCTTCAGTGGCCAGCACACCCATGGGACCACCTGCAGCTAGACATTTGTAGTGAACTTCACAGCGCTCCTCCCCATCATTGTTTTCTTGTGGTTTTATATGATCTGCACTCTAAGTGGCCTGAAGTTGTTCCGGTGAGTACAGTCACTTCAAAGACTGTGATCAATGTACTAGAGGCTCTGATAGCCCATTTCGGACTTACACATGTAATCACAACTGACAATGGGCCTCAATTTATCTCAGCAGAATTCACATCATTCCTAAAGAATCATGGCATTGAACACCGCAAGACAACTTATTATAACCCACAGGCAAATGGAGGGGTGAGAGATTTAATCAGTCACTTAAAAATGGTATCCAGGCACATCTTGCTCAAGGAGGTTGCAATTTTTATACTGCCCTCAACCAAACCCTACTCCACTACCGGGCAACTCAACACTCAACCACTGGGAAATCACCAGCTAAGTTAATGATTGGTTGGGAACTCCACTTCCATTAGATCGTCTTTGCCCAATGGCTTTAAGTCATTCTGCACCCTCAGTAATTGTCAGACAAGGGCAAAAGAAAATGAAACAGCAATTTGATCAGCGCTACAGAGTGAAGTTGTCTATTATCAGTGCCGGTGACTAGGTGAGAGTGCGGAAGTTACATTGTGCTGATAAGCTGCACTCCTTTCTTTCTTCACCTCTTCAAATTACTAGGCAATTGGGGCGAGCCACATTTCTGTTACAGGATGGCTGTCACTGGCATGCCCGTCGCCTGCATAAAGTGTCAGCCCCAGACCTTACCATACCAAGTACTGAGTTTCATAGTACCCATTTTAGGCCAGAAGCTCCATCAGATGACAGCTTTAGCAATGCATCTGGAGTGGCACCCCAGATCTCCCAACCATCAGTTGCTCAACAGCAACGACCCAAGCGGGTACGTCAACGTCCAGGTCATTTACAGGATTTTGTCACGTCCTTTAATACTTGACTTTTGGGAAGGGGGGGGGGGGGATGTTGGATAACATGATGTTTGTAATGGTAATTGCATGCGCGCATGGAAAGTGAGCGCATATGTTTTTGCGCATGTGTGAGAATAGCGTGCGCCTTCGATTGATGTGTTTTCGAGACTTGAGAAATAAAGAGCATTCTAGCAAGTGATAAACGGTGTACTTTGTAGACACAACAAATGAATTTGTAGTTTCTGTAGGAGGGTGCATACAATACATCTGTGGCTGGGAGGAAGGGTGGCAACATAGGAGTATGGGAAGGTAAAGAAGGCCAGCTGCTCATTACAGTGATATCAGTTTCATAAGATACTTGTATACATGGCTTCAAGCAAAATCTGCAGTTTTGCACTATGTGTGATTTGTTTTCTCTACCCACTTATTATTATTGTCATTGTTTATAAAATCCCCTAAGGTAAAGAAAATTGCTGTGCCTCTGATTGAGTGTCAGGTTTGAATGGCAGGGAGAGTCTATGCCCAGTGATTATTTAAGCACTGCTTACATTTCTCTGAGAACAGAGCTGGAACTTCTCATCCACTCTGATGAAGATATGTGTCTTTTTTTTGGTGGCATTGCCAGCTGTAACTCATTCATGCCCATATAAATGATGCCCAGTAGTGCTTTCATCAGTCTTCCACAGTGCCAGCGGCAGGCATTCCCTTCTCCAAAGCTTTTAGGCAAGAGCTAATAAAGTGCTCTAACAATTCACATCAGAGGCACTTCCAACAGAAGAGGTTGGCTGGACATCACAGACTGACATAATCAGGAATTGATGCTATAACAGAACAGACCATAAAAGCTCTGGGTTCATCATCTGCTCCTGTTTACATCCATATACCCACCATTCTGCTCTCCTCATCCAAACTCACTCCCTTTTCTTTCTGGGCCAGCTTAAATATTTTTTAAACTTTGCCATATTGTAACAGTCAGCCTTTGAGACCTTGGTGTCACTAGACTCCTACATGTCATGATATGACATTTGTTTTTAAGTTTTTGCAATGATTCCTCGGTCTGTAAAATTTTTTTTAACATTGTTTTTGGGGGTTTCAGAGGCCAAAGAATCTAGTAGTTAAGTTAAATTTTTATTTCAAATGCCTTTTAAGATGAAATGCATTCTCTTGCAGCACCATGATGTTTATTTTATGGGCACTGCCATTTTGGGACCTTTCTGTTGACAGTTGTGATGCCGATGCTAGTTAAGGTCAAATGGAAGTGTGTGACGTGTGACATCACGTCAAAGGCATAAAGGTCATCATTGTCCACTTACTTGTCATCCAAACTTGGGGAGTAATGTTTTGATCTGATTTTTGCCAACTATTTTTTTTGTTACTAGACTACAATTTACATTTTGGTTCTGGTTATGTGAAATTAATTTGGTTTTCAACTTCTCTACTATGTTGTTTGAATTACGATTTTAGATTAATGGCATGGGCTCATTTATTATGCTACTGTCTTAATCTTAATGACTTTTTCCTATTGATAAATCTATGCCCTTCATATTCTGTTCTTATCTAAATACTGCTGGAATTTAATGTCTTCCACTGAAGCAGTACAGTAGAATATGGACCCATAGTTGTTGTCACATTCCATTAACCACACAATTAGATGTCTGTTGTTCTCCCACACTTCCCAAATTAAATGTGTGACCACTCCAGTATGACCAGCACGTCCTGGCACCCTAGGGATTCCAATGTTCTGCACTAATGAGTCAATATATGACTTATTCAGGACTATCTCAGTAACCTGTGGGCTACATGACAAGGGATCCAATATGATGCCCTGAGGAGAGAAACGTTGAATCAAATTAAGTTGTTTGAATTTTTGAACCACTTTTGAACTGAAAGTCTTGCCTGTGCCCTCATTCGCTCTGGTCCATCTCAGTACATGATGTCCCTATATAAGATGGTGCCCATCACAGTGGGCAATGGGACATCACAGCAAGTTGTGGGCTGTATTGGCCATAGCAGCAGCCCAAACCCCAGAAACAATTACACAGCAATAAATCCAGAGTGCAAATAATAGTATGTTAATAAGGAAATACCTCTAAACAGGCTTCTCTTAACAATACACAGTAGAACAGTCCACAGTTTGTCTTCCCTGTGTATTTCCCACCAACTTCCACTCTTCTCAACAAGCCTTGTTCGCCTCCTCCCGACTCCAATTCCCTGGGCTAAGTGAAGGGCTCTCTTTTAACTCCAGACCTGGGAGTACTTTGGACGCTTAAGCTATTACCTCCAGGAAGCACTTCCAGGCCAAAAAGGACTCTAACAGTCCTTGTGCTGTCAATATCTGACAGCTGTCCCTGCCGGGCCCCACAGAATCCAGCAGTGCAGGCCCCTGAGACCAACTCCCATGCTGCCTTACAGGAATCCATACTGGAATTTCTCAGTCATGATGCTGCCACCCAGTGTATGGGGGGATGCTCTGCTCACAGCAGGCAGTCACCTACTGTCCTGATATCTCAGGTACCCAAGCCCAATCAGAGTGTCCCTCCATGGTTGCTGGGACATCAAACCTGGTATAGCTGCTGTTGCAGCATCCTTCTGTGTCCATGTCCTGGCATAGCATAGTGTTCTTTTCCTATGGTCTCCTGGCCAGGCAAGGGAGCAGGATCCATCCCGGCAGGGCTACCTCTTGGTGCCTCACAAAGTGTACTCATTCTAATTTGTGCTTCCCTGTACTCTAGAAATACAGCACAAACCAACACAGCATGATGGATTTATTCCCTGTCTTTCTAACTTGTTGAGATTTTTAGCTGAAAGTGAAGTGACAGAGGCTTCATAATGAGCCAAACAGTGAGTGGTAGGCTACTGGGAACCTGGAACAGTGCCCATGCCAGCTGACAAAAAAAGCACAAAGTACAACTCACTGACTGAAGTGATAGTGGAAAAATATTAGATGACAGTTGGCACTACATGAATAACACAGTAGTTTAAAGACCATCTTCAGCAATTTAGGCAAAACCTTAAGAAGCACATCAAAATGAAAGATCAAAGTATCAGACTTCAAAGGAATAATACTAATTTTGGCAGAAATAGTACAAGGAAGGATTAGCAGGCAATAATTCTTGACAAAGACTCATTGATATTCTATAGGGTAGAGGAAAAGTGTTTGTTCAGCATTATGACGTTTTTCATTTTTTACAAATAAATTTTGGTAGTAATGGACATGCCATGGAGGTGGCCACGTTGACTGATTTCCATGTATGGTTTAAAATGATAGGAGCCTGAAGCAAAATATGAACTTATAATATGAGACGTTTTCAAAAGAGTAGGTGCTCTTTGGTAAGTTTAGAAATGTTGGACAAATGCTTTTCTTGTTTTCTGCTGTAAATATCTGCACTCATGTTGTTAGTTCCATTGATAAATGGGAAGAATACGCCTTTAAGAGGGACATACATTGCGATCTCACTCTTTAGCCATTGGAGTCACTTGTTGATATGCAACAGCTTTCACGAGATACACACACAACTGAGAATCCGTGTGAAAGTGACACTTGCTACTTTTAAAAACTCTGTTTGGCATGTTCTCCCTGCACCTGCATGTATTTTTATTCATATATTCTGGTTGTGAAGACGACGATGTTCTTTTATGTTGTACTTGTGAAGATCAAGATGTGTCCATTAGGTTATTTAGTGGCCAGTGGGGTTTTTTGTAGGGTAATTATGGTAGGGCCACACCAGAATTTTGCTCTATGTGTGCAGACTTATTTTGCTTTAATATTACCGTTACCTGACCCACCTTACCGCTAGCTCATCCCTCTTTTGCTAGCATGCAAGCTAACACATCTTTCATGGAGCAAAAATCAATCACACAGTTGGAGCTGCTCATCTGACAAGATGCAGCCATACAGATTTAAATGTTAAACAAACATGCTCTGGAACATCAGTTGGCTTGAACTGCTTAAACTGAAAAGGTAGCACATAAAGTCTGAAATCAAACAAAGGACAAGCCACACACGGCCGGCAAGGCTCAGACTGCACACTAGCAGCGCTAGCCATTGTGCAGCCGCCTGGTCAACA
Source organism: Erpetoichthys calabaricus (assembly GCF_900747795.2). Lineage (NCBI taxonomy): Eukaryota > Metazoa > Chordata > Cladistia > Polypteriformes > Polypteridae > Erpetoichthys > Erpetoichthys calabaricus. The sequence continues at coordinate 51,214,794 of NC_041396.2, forward strand.
CGAGGCCAGCAAACAATTGAACAAAACACTTTTCTACATGCATGCCTGTTCTTTCTGCGAAACAGGAGTATTATACTGCTGGTTTCTTTTTTACGAAGTGGAAGGAGCACGTGTAGGCTCCCTTGATGGCTTTCAAAGTTTACCAGCCTAATGTCTTGTGAACAATTGATCTGCTTTCTTTTGTTTGTTCTTCAGAAAATGGCAAAAATGGCATTCCTGTTCACTTGCATGTGCTGAGAAAAGCTTAAACCGGAAGTACGAACGTTGTTTGATTTAACACAGATTTTTACAGCTTCAAGTGGATAGCCAGTCCGCACACATTGTCACACATGTGCTCAAGGGAGGCAGCTAAAGGGCTCAAAAGAAGGTAATTCCAGGATAGACCAGGGGGTGGCAGAGCGCACTAATCCTCTCTTCTCGGGAAATTCCGCCTGGTTCCCATGACGTCACTTCTGGTTCCTTGTGATTGACATCATTTCCTCCCTTCAACTTTAAAACCACCTTACCTTTACTTTTGTTTCCGTTCTGTATTGGACTCTTGTCTGTAAAGACTATTTCCTCAACTTATGCATCTGCAGCCAACTTCCAAGTATATGGGAGGCTGCCCCAAACCTTTAATGTTGTGTCAAGGCTTGTTTATTTACCACAACGTCTAATACTCTCACTTAATTACTGAGTTGTGCCCTGTTTTCAGACTATGAAAATGTGGTCAGCCAACACCGCAGGGCCAGTTGATCCAACAATATTACTCGTAAACAAACCATCAGCACAAAAACTATACTATACAAAAAGCAATATTGTTCTAGACAAGCAAATTCTTAAGTTGATATCACATTATGTGATTTCTAGTAGTAAGGTCTGCAAGACTTGCAGACTGCAATTGCTGATCTTGTCCGTTTATGTGACTGAAAATTGCTGGGCATGTCAAATTTAGCGAATTAGAACAGTCTTGTTGGCTCCTTTTTCTGCCAGCCAATAGCGTTCTGCCTGACAGTCAGTGCTGTACAAAGGGTAAAAGACTATGGCGAGTTCAGACCTTATTTTGTTCTTTTTCCATTCTGTTGTGGTACCTAAAATATGAGACATCACACAGATGAGCATCTCTTCTGTTTGTGAGGTCCAAAACACCTATTACTCATTGCTGTGTTCTATAGATTGTACTTCTGGATGAGCATTGCCTTATGCACATATAAATAAATGTTTTGATTTTGTCGGAGTGAGTCACGGAGTAGTTGATGAAAGTCTGTGGATATGTCAGACTACGTGATTGGACTTCACAGGAGTGTACTGCTGACTCGCTAAGATTATATAAATGAATGCCACGACTGAAGATCGCTAGTAAATTCGTCTGATGTGACATGGCCTTTAAGACGACAAAGCTGAGAGTTGTTATAAACATTTTAATAATAAGTTAAATCACTGTTTCCCAACTGCTGGTCCAGGAACAGATAATACTATGTATAACATATGTGCCGGTCTGCAAATATCAGTGAAATCCCAGGTCATGTTTTTTGGCCAACGTGAAAAAAAATTACGTCATGTTCTGTCTCAACACTCGAAAGTCCAAGAGGACACGAATGCTGCTATCCAGTCTAATGTTAGTAAAGCTGGATGCTCCAAACACAAAGTTGGACCTGTGCCTCCGATCTAATTCAGTAAATCTGGGTGGTAAAATCTCTGCTCTATTCAGAAATTACACTTAGAAAGAGAGTACCAACACTTATGTTTCCTCTTCAGGTACTTGTCGGACAAATTATGATACAGAATTTTTCTTCTTTCGGCTGCTCACGTTAGGGGTTGCCATAGTGGATCATCTTCTTCCATATCTTTCTGTCCTCTGCATCTTGTTCTGTTACACGCATCACCTGCATGTCCTCTCTCACCACATCCATAAACCTCTTAGGCCTTCCTCTTTTCCTCTTCCCTGGCAGCTCTATCCTTAGCATCCTTCTCCCAATATACCCAGCATCTCTCCTCTGCACACATCCAAACCAATGCAATCTCGCCTCTCTGACTTTGTCTCCCAACCATCCAACTTCAGCTGACCCTCTAATGTACTCATTTCTAATCCTATCCGTCCTTGTCACACCCAGTGCAAATCTTAGCATCTTTATCTCTGCCACCTCCAGCTCTGTCTCCTGCTTTCTGGTCAGTGCCACCGTCTCCAACCCATATAACATAGCTGGTCTCACTACCGTCCTGTAGACCTTCCCTTTTACTCTTGCTGATACCCGTCTGTCACAAATTACTCCTGACACTCTTCTCCACCCATTCCACCCTGCCTGTACTCTCTTCTTCACCTCTCTTCCACAATCCCCATTCCTCTGTACTGTTGATCCCAAGTATTTAATCTCATCCACCTTCGCCAACTGTACTCCCTGCATCCTCACCATTCCACTGACCCCTCTCTCATTTACACGCATGTATTCTGTCTTGTTCCTACTGACCTTCATTCATCTCTTCTCTAGAGCATATCTCTACCTCTCCAGGGTCTCCTCAACCTGCTCCCTACTATTGCTACAGATCACAATGTCATCAACAAACATCATAGTCCACCGGGACTTCTGTCTAATCTCATCTGTCAACCTGTCCATCACCATTGCAAAAAAGAAAGGGCTCAGAGCCGATCCCTGATGTAATCCCACCTCCACCTTGAATGCATCCGTCACTCCTACCGCAGACTTCACGACTGTCACACTTCCCTCGTACATATCCTGTACAACTCTTACGTACTTCTTTGCCATTCCCGACTTCCTCATACAATACCACAGCTCCTCTCGAGGCACCCTGTCATATGCTTTCTCCAGGTCCACAAAGACACAATGCAACTCCTTCTGGCCTTCTCTAAACTTCTCCATCAACATCCTCAGAGCAAACATTGCATCTGTGGTGCTATTTCTTGGCATGAAACCATACTGCTGCTCACTAATCATCACCTCACTTCTTAACCTAGCTTCCACTACTCTTTCCCATAACTTCATGCTGTGGCTCATCAATTTTATTCCCCTGTAGTTACTGCAGTCCTCCACATCCCCCTTATTCTTAAATATCGGCAGCAGTACACATCTTCTCCACTCCTCAGGCATCCTCTCACTTTCCAAGATTTCATTAAACAATCTGGTTAAAAACTCCACTGCCATCTCTCCTACACACCTCCATGCTTCCATAGGAATGTCATCTGGACCAACGGCTTTTCCATTTTTGATCCTCTTCATAGCTGTCCTTACTTCCTCCTTGCTAATCCGTTGCACTTCCTGATTCACTATCTCCACATCATCCAACCTCTTCTTTCTCTCGTTCTCTTCATTCATCAACCGCTCAAAGTACTCTTTCCATCTGCTCAACACACTCTCCTCGCTTGTGAGTACGTTTCCATCTTCATCCTTTATTACCCTAACCTGCTGCACATCTTTGTCATGCTCAGTCCTTCTGTCTAGCCAATCGGTACAGGTCCTTTTCTCCCTCCTTAGTGTCCAACCTCTCATACAACTCATCATACACCTTTTCTTTAGCCTTCGCCACCTCTCTCTTCACCTTGCACCTTATCTCTTTGTACTCTTGTCTACTTTCTGCATCTCTGCAGGCAGGGTGGAATGGATGGAGAAGAGTGTCAGGAGTGATTTGTGACAGACGGATATCAGCAAGAGTGAAAGGGAAGGTCTACAGGACGGTAGTGAGACCAGCTATGTTATATGGGTTGGAGACGGAGGCACTGACCAGAAAGCAGGAGACAGAGCTGGAGGTAGCAGAGTTAAAGATGCTAGGATTTGCACTGGGTGTGATGAGGATGGATAGGATTAGAAATGAGTACATTAGAGTGTCAGCTCAAGTTGGACGGTTGGGAGACAAAGTCAGAGAGGCGAGATTGCAATGGTTTGGACATGTGCAGAGGGGAGATGCTGGGTATATTAAGAGAAGGAGGTTAAAGATAGAACTGACAGGTAAGAGGAAAAGAGGAAGGCCTAAGAGAAGGTTTATGGATGTGGTGAGAGAGGACATGCAGGTGATGGGTGTAACAGAGCAAGATGCAGAAGACAGAAAGTTATGGAAGAAGATGATCCGCTGTGGCAACCACTAAATGAGAGCAGCCGAAAGAAGAAGATTCTATTTTCCACCTCTCTGGTGAAGATTTTCCCAGTTTTCTACCAGTTCTCTAGTCAAAAAGGTTGAAAACTGATTACTTGAGGGAAGGAAGCGCATTATTATTTTGCACAGCATCTGACTGGGCTATGCCCCACTGATCCTTAAGGCAGAAATGCCACTCTTGGTGACACAAATAGGCCAGCCATGAGCTGTTGTGAATGTCCTTATGATGGACTAGTGTTACATATGGGGATGGGTTCTGTTTTGTACATAATAATGCCAGAAAACTCTCTGGGCTCTAGCAAAGCTGAACTGGAATATACTCTGCTTCTTCAAAAAATTGATGCATGGTCTGGTTGTATATTACAGTCTTCTGCTTACAAAATGTAACAAAGTTGGTCAAGTAAGTTATTGTCTAACCTGCTTAGTCCCATAGTCCCAAACAGTATCACGTGGGGTGTGGGGGGCATTGTGCTGGAGCCTAACCCAGTTAGTACAGGGCACAAGGCAGGAAGAAACCCTGGACAGGGTGCCAGTCCATCACAGGGTGAATACACACACCCCAGCCTCACAAACAGGGGCCAGTTTAGTAATGCCAGTCCACCCAAGCTGCATGTTTTTGGACTGTGAGAGCTCTTTTTAACTATACACAACTCAAGATTTTCTTTTGAGATTTCAGCCAGTGATGGTGCATCTTGCTGTTGCTAAACTGGTTCAATAAATGCCACTTAGTCCAACCATAATGCAATTATTGTGCAACAAGTGTCACACGGGGCTGCCTTTGAGAAAGAAAATGAAAGGATGACGTCTTCAGGCATCAGTAACACTTGTCACCTGTGGGTCTGCCGAAGACAAGAAAACCAACAACAACAAAAAAAAAAATTACTAGGAATATTTAAAAGTCGGATTTTAACAAGGTTTTAGTAGGAAACAATGACATTCTTAATGGCACAGCTTGTCTGATGAATCATTTTAACAAGCAGTAAACCGCTGTCTGGGTAAAAAGGAAACAGCTGAGCAGCCTAAGAGATGAAGAGACGTGTCTATAAACAGAAGGCCAGGGTGTCAAATTCAATGCAATTCGCGCTTCTCAGCGGAGAGGAAATGTGCTGGAAAACAACGCGGTACACGAAAGGTCAGAATTGCGTAAGTTGATATTGTCCTCACACAACCAGTCCGACCTGATTTGTCAGGCCAGCTTGGAGACATCATTAGAGGAAGAACTGAAGCTACCACAATGCCCTCCACTTGACTGATTTAGAAGAGGAGGAAATAAGTCATTTAAACATTTTAAAAGGGTAATGGACTTTGAAAAGACTAGTCTAACAAGTATTGTTACTCATTAGCTAGGACCTTGAGAATAAACACATACAGTATCTTCAGCTTTAGCCTGACGTATGTGCTCATGTAAGTGAGGGTCTGAGCCTACGTTAACATGACAATTCTGAGAAGTGAGAGGCGGCCATTCGGTCCTTTAAGCTTGTTAGGTGAGCTGATCGCTAAATGGTTACACGATCTCCGCCCAATGCTCTTTAAAAGTTGCTGGACTTCCATTACATGACTCACTAGTTTGTCTCAGATTTCCACATCTTTGTGTGTTTGTGTGAGGACGTGTTTCCTGACTCCCGTTGAGTACGTGATATGCTATGTAATTTAAACGATTTAACATTTATCGATGCCATTGAGAGGTATGAACACCCAGATTAGGTCCCCACGCAGCCTACTCTGCTTGAGACTTGAAAACGTTTAACTCCTCAAGTCTGTCAGGGAATTAGTTTACCATGTGTTGTAATCATTTATAATTCATTGAGACCACTTTGACATTGTGACCTCCAAGGGGGCACCACCAACTCCCCAAATCCCTGGCACAACCACACCAAAATAGTCCTGAGTGCAAATAAACATTTTTTTATTTACAAAATACCTTTAACAGGCTACACTTTTTAGTATAGCACATTAAATCAAATTTTTCTTCTTCTTTCTCCTCAACTCCCCCGAGGGGAGTGTTGTCCGGCTCCTCTCCTGACTCCGACTCTCCTGGCTGAGGCTGAGCAGCCGCTTTTATCAATGACTCAGGAATACTTCTGGTAGAAGGGCATAGTCTGCTGGAAGCAATTCCAGCAAGTCCCTGAAAGTAGAGATTGTGAATCCCCCTGGTGGCCCCCGTAGAACACAACAGAGCTACAGGTGCCAGCATGCCCTGTGGGTGTCAGGGTGGGAATCCTAACCGAGGGAGGCTACCATCTTGTGTATTGGGGGAAAAAATATTCACCACCACTCATCTTCCCCGGTCCTCCCATTGCTTTGGCCCCCCTGGCCGGGTAAGGGTCTTTGTTCACTCCTGGCCAGGATGCCAGCCCATGTGTGCCATCTATTACAACATTAAAGAGTCTTTTTCTGCTGAGGCCAAATTAAACCTACAGTGATTCAATGTTGTAAAACAATAAAATGAAAACTGCCATGGGATGTAATTTATTATGACTCGTTATAAAGTTATTGCTGTTATTGGCAAGAATATTGCCTTTTCCAGAGTACAACATTAGTATTTAAAATCACAGAGTGCTGTTTACTCTCAGCCTTCCATACCAAGTTTTCCTTAGAATGTTTTTCTTAGATTGGAGGAAGAGAAAAACCCAGAGGACCACTGAGGTGACATCCAGACTGTGTGGTCTCAGCAGTATTTAACCTGAAGGCCCACCGGAGGTCAGTGTTCATTCTCGGACCAAGACTGTAGTACTGCACCTCTGAAGATATCTTCACTAAAGACGCTAACCGCTGCTTGTTTTTTCTTGGTGTGATTGTGCCCTCATTTTCCCATTGCATGTCGCCATTAAAAGGGGCCAACTCCAGTTCTTTGTGTTCTCTATGCATTTATACTTAATGGCTTGTTGATATTGACGAGTCCACTACGACTCCTAGGTCCTTCACATGAGGGGTACTTTCAAGTTTCAGACCTCCCTTAGTCTAGTCAGTGGTACTGTAGCCTCCATCCCACACCCTAAAGACGTGGAGGTGACACTGAACAGGCCCCATCTAACTGAATGAACTGCAGATGGGTGTTCAGGGCTGCGATAAGCGGGTGTCTCGTCGAGGACTGATTCCTGTTCTGTGTCTGATGCGTTTAGCGTAATTTCAGGAAGAAGCAGCTTTGGAAAATCCCTGAATGAGTGTTTCAATGAAGCATTCAAGATCCTGATAATATGAAAAGACTAGGGGGCTTTGGCCCTGCTCGCTTCACTCGTCAACCCCTGTGCCTGGGCTACACGCTAGCCTCTTTGCGGTTCTGTCGCTCACATATGGGAATGTGGATGTACAATTTAAACAGATTTTTTTTTTCATGGGAATTGTTACATATGCATAATAGAACTATTCTACATTACAGCGAGTAACTAACCATATTAAAAGAGTAAAACGTAATCATTTGAAAGTAAAATATGTTTCATGTTGCGTTAGAGTTATTTGTTGCGTAATACGATTTTGTTCTGCTTGGCTTTGAAATTAACATGCAAATACTTACACTTTTTTACTGTAAAACTTCAGTAAAAACTATTTTTTTAATTAAATTTTCATCAATATCTCATTGAATTTTGATTCTGTATTTGGACTTTCATCGTGACAAAGCAACATATAACTCATGATTGAATTTTGTTTCTTTCTCTATTAAACTGTTTCGAATGTTTGGCTCTGAGATTTGTTAATTGTCTTTGCAAAAGCTATTCTAATGTGAAACTGTAAACATTTTAATACGAATAGCATATCAAGATCTCCTTTGTTGTGTAAGGTTATCCACGGAAGATGTACTACATTACCTTTCTTGGATTCATCCTTCTTTCTACAGTAATTCGTGCAGAGGAAGACCGGATGGTGTTAACGGTTGTAGATATCCTTCGCAATATTTTAAGTTGATGTTTTCATCTTCCACACGATCGCCACCATCTGTTTCAGCATAGTCTATCGATACGCATTTAACAAATTTTCTGTGTAATCGATCGACATTTTTGGAAACATTTAACCAATTTGTTGTGTAACTGATCAACATTTTTGGCATTAATTTGTTTGACTTCATCGCTTCTCTGTGCTAGGATTGCGCTTGTACTCGTTTCTTCTGTAGATAACACTTCTGGATGAAATTCTTCAATAAGATTTGGACATAATAAGTCTTCTTTAATTGGGAACTTAAAGTGAGGAAAACATTAAAATTTATAAGAGTTGAGAGAGCAGAAAATGTGTCTGTCAAAAGCATTCACACGAATGAGAGGTTAGAGTACCATGTGAGTGGTTGAAAATGGCTGAGACTCGTGGGACTTGAAAAAATCTCATGGCCAAGGTCTCAACTTGCGGGACTTGAAAAAATCTTCCAGAAAGTTTCGTCTCATTGCAAGATTTTTTTATTATAGCAGAGATAATCTGGCCGAGCAGTTCAGAGCCACATGGCTAGAACTGGATAAAGTGAGTTGGTCGGCCAGGCATTCCCTGGCATTTAATAACTCAATGATGCCAAACAAGTAGACAAGAGCAAAAATTTAAAAAGCAACAGAGTAATCAAATGAGGACTTGTTGGCAATCATTAATCTCCTAAACTAATATTCATCAGTTTTGCAGAAGCAAATTCCATTGTACATCTTGAAAGAAATGCAAATTGTAAATCTCAAATGCTCTCTAATATAGAATTGCACTGGCAAGATTTGCGAGTAAAGGCCGAGTGCAAGCATTGTGATTTGAGCTCTAAGTGACAGCGCAGCTTTGACTTCAGTGCTTCAAGTGTGCACCTCACAGCCGACACACTCACATTTAGGGGTTGCCTCTGAAGCCGTGAGTTCTTTTTGAAAATTCTCTTTTCCCAAACCCCTGCGGAGATGAATATCAAAATATAGTAGACAATTATCATAAACTGGCAGGGTTTCAATCATCAAATGAATTCATCTTTTGTGCCAGGTTCCTCTTTGGGTGTGTATTGTATTGCTTCCTGATTTATTCTTTTATCTCAATTTATCTGCTGTAGATTTAACCAAGTATGCCAATAAGTATTCATTTCAATTTTAAACTAGGCATATCCCATGAGTGAACGCACTGCATTGTGTGGTATGTAGATGAAGCTTTAATCTGTGAAATATGTAAAATGGAATAAACACCTCAATGAGGTCGGTGAGCCCAACTGTATGAAGACGTAAAACTCTGTTGAACGCGCTGAATGGGGCTAATGATGGTGGGTTCACCAAGTATGCAGACCCCTTCACTTTTTTTTTAATGGATAAATTTGCCAATTCGGCCTATCAATCTACACTCAATAACCCATAATGACAAGTGTTTCAAATATTTTTGCAAATGTATTAAAAATCTAAAACCGCAACCTTTCATTTATATGAGTATTTAGACCCTTCACTGTGGCACTCATAGTTGTGGTCAGGTGCATCCTGTTTGCTTTACTCATCTATGAGACGTGTCTCCAACTTGACTGGAGTCTACCTGTGGCAAACTGAATTGATTGGACGATTCACACTGCACGTCAGGACAAAAGCCAACCCATGATGTCCAATGAGCTCTCGGTAGACCTCTATGATCAAACTGTGGTGAGGCACAGATCAGGAACAGGGTACTAAAACCATTTCTAAAGATTTAAGGGTTCCCAGAAATACAAGGGTCTTAATAAGTGAGAAATGGAAGATGTTTCCTATGATTGTCCATCTGGCCAAACTGAGTAAAGAGCCAAGAATGGCCTTGGTTACTGTATGTAAGTCTGAGAAATCACTGGTCACTCTGACAGAGCTTCAGATAGGAGAACCTGTCAAAAGGACAACCATCCCTGCAGCACTCCATCAATCAGGCGAATATGATGGATGACCCACTCAGAATGGCTTTAAAAGGACTCTTTCTTAGACATCTCCCAAACATACATGCTAAGCTAACTGCCCAGATAGGTTTTGACTGCCTGTGACCCTGTGAACTTAGCAGATTTATGAACGAATTTAATAAGTAAAGAATATCAGATTTATCCGGCGCTTAGTGCAGCTGTTAGACAATTCTGGGCATTGTGAGATTTGTGGAACTCTGGACAAACTCCCAAGTCATGACACTGAAGGACAACCTTGACAACCTTTTAGAAGCATTTGGGTGAGACTTTGGATAAGACACACAAGTCATAAAGTCTCTATGCCCAGAAATGTCTGTCTTCTCTCCATATCTACATGAACACCTCTGATTAACTTTGATATCCCAAGAACATCATGCTAATTGAATCAAAAAATCTAAATTAGTCCAATACGTCTGTAAATGTATGCAATTGAATGTGTAAACCTTGAGATGGAATGATTTTCTATCCAAGATTGGTTCCTGCCTTATTCTTCAAGCTTTTTGCATAGAACATAAGAAATTTGACAAACAAGGAGGCGGTCATTCAGTCCACCCAGCTTCTTTGTTTACCTAATGGCTAAGCTGTCCCAATATCTCGTCCAGATACTTCTAAAAGTTGTCAAGGTTCTTCAAATTCATGACTTGGTAGTTTGTCCGACTCTGGTGCTTCCTGGCTGCTTCTTTATTTCCAATGGTTACCTCGAGTACATGATTCACAATCTAGCTATAAGAATTCAGCTGGATCTACTTTATCAAGGCCTTTGAGAATTTAGAAGACCTGGATTGTCTCCACTGCTTTATACTACACAGCCTTAATTCTCAAGTGTCTGTCACAGTAGGACGTGTCCTTAAGCCCTGATGTGCACTTGGTTGCTCTTCTCTGCACAGTTTCAAGTGCTGCTATGTCTTTCTTCTAGCGTGGTGATCCTAACTGCACACAGTACTCCAGATGTGGTTTCACTAGTGCATTATATAATCTGAACATAATGTCCCTTGATTTATATTCAACAATTTTTATGATCTAACCTAACATTTTTTTTGCCTTTTTAACAGCTACTGCACACTTCTCAAGTGATGAAAACGTTGACTCAACTTGAACCCCTAAATCCCATTCAGAGGTGGACTCCTTCAGGACAGTGTCTCCCATCTTGTATTTATAATTCATGTTTCTTTTCATCACGTCATTCTTTGCAAATTTCTGCATTCACCTGTTCTTTCCAAGTGTTCACCCAGTTCTGAAACTTGTCCAAATCTTCTTTTTTTTTTTGTTTCCTCTTCCGTGTCTACCATTCCTCCAGTTCTAGTGTCCCCTGTGACTTTCACATGTGTACTAACTATGCCGAAATCCATGTCATTGACATAAATCAGAAAAAGTAATGTTCCAAAGAGAGACCCCTGAGTGACTCCACTGATGACATCACCGCACATGATGCATCCTCCTCTTATCTGTAATCTTTGTCTCCTGTCAGTTAACCAACCTGAGATCCAGTTCGGTAGGTTACCTCGGATGCCTGTAGTCTCGTTTCATAATTAACCTTCAGTGCGGGCCTGAGCCAAAGGCATTTTGAAAGTAAACCATTCTTGACATGTGCTTTGTTTTTGCCAGCTAATCTAGATGCCTGTTAAAAAAAAATGTTGTAGGACAGGGGCTTTGAGTTCTTTAACTGGAAAAAGATTCAACAGATGCTTAAAATAAATAAACTATTCTGAACGCAAATTATAATAGTTGAAATAGTTTAACTTTTAATTTTACTTGATGTTTCATTCCGGTTTTTCAACGCAGCAGGTTCCCTCAGTGGCTGTTTATCTAACCGCGCTTGCGTGTTCACGTATTCACCGCTAGGTGGTGATGTAGCAGTGCTAAATGAGTCCATTTGAAGAGTTGCGCAGCTCCTTGAAAACAAACGTGCCTTTACATTTCACTGCTTTAGCGTATTATGGCATTAACAGCTGCAAAAACATTTAGGCCTTAATGAACCATTTTTAATAATACCGGTTTATTGGTTTGTTGAGTCTGCTGTTGTCTTCAGTAATGTCTGAAAAGACTTAAGTACACGAGTATTCTGGTATTCATTATTTCCATAATAACGGTGTTTTTAGCCTTCTCTTGTTCATTTCTTGTCACCCTCACCAGCTACCAGAGAATAAGGGAACTACGATACTTTAACATTACACAGAATATTTTTTACGAACATTCAGCATTTACAGCGCCACTGTGAGTCTTTCGGCAATACAAAAATTATCCAGAAATATTCCAGCATGTTGAAGTAATTCATTGATTTTGTCCACAAAAACAAAACCTGCGGTAAACATAGAAAAAGGAAAAATGATTCGTTACCTGCAATACGGCTTTTACTCCGCGAATGTATCGTTAATTTAATGTATTTAAAATTCCTGATTTTACAAATAAAATATATAGTTTATTAATATATATCATTAAATTAACTGACGAAGCAATCTGCAAAGATTAGCATAAAGGCACAATCGATCGTGTCTACCGTATATAAGTAACGAGGAGCGAGTTACGCACAGAGCCACCGCACAGGATGAGCGAGAAGACCCTCAGTGTGAACCTCCGAAATACCGAAGGTGCAGCGAAGACGAAGGGTGGGCGGGGTCAGAAATCAGCCCGGTGCAACATGACGAGACCTGCGCATGCGTGGTGCCGCAGCCGGGGATAAATAAATAGGTATTCGTACATAGATGCACAAAAAAAGACAAATGCATGATTTTGCAGTTAATATGTTCAGATTTTGGATAATTATTCATCAACGAATCAATACTTTTTTTCTGTAAAACCTCAGTGGTGGTATGTTTTCATTTCTGTTTTGTATAGCATCTAATATCTTTTTTATTAGCTTTTTCTTTTTCCTTTTTATCGTGGTTGTTAACCTCGTGCCCTAAATTTGGTCTACCTGGACCTCATTATTATCAGAGTCCGAAACTGCTGACATCGTAGTTTCATTTTTAATTAACAACAGATTCTGTGGCTCTCTTGCAATGTCAGAGGATTGGAGTCTAAAACCTTAGCATTGCTTGTGGAGGCAACATCAGGGAGGAAACAAACGGGGATTAGGTTATTGTGCTTTTACCTCATTTCCATCCAACCACCTTCCAAACCTGCTTATCCTGACTAGGATGCCAGCATCACAGGGTGAACACACACATACACACACACGCACACACACACACACACACATCAGGGGTCAATTTAGAAACACCAGTTCACCTGCCATTTTGTAATTAACGACATACTCCATACTTATAAGGGAGTACTGGCTATTCAGTACAAAGCTAAATGTTCAGGATGGCATATCATTTAAAGGCGAAGCAGTGATCACCCCAAGACCCCCACATTCCTTTAAGGCACATGGGCCTTAAGACTGCTACAGATAATTATGCCCAGGAATCTTCAAACTGGGCCAGGTATGTAGAGTGCAATCTAGGATTTTGCTAATAAACGCACTACTGGCAACAAGTATGCCATCGGACAAGAGAGAGAGAGACAATGCTGCCACAGAAATAATGACCAATAATCAGCTTCTGGGCAGGCAGTTCCTGAACGCTCTTCTGATTTCAGGGAGACTGATGTTCTCGACCTCTCAGCCGCAGTAACAATTAGACACCGCACAGCTCGGCTGGTGTGCCACAATGGGTTATCAATTTGTGGTGGGAATGTTGATATCCTAGGGCTAATGGAAGCAGAATCTGCTGTCAAGGGAGTTACAGTAATAACGAATGCAAAAAAAACTCTGTGTGATGTTTCTGATCCATGTATATTGACAAAACACACCAGCAGAAGGAATGGATAACAGGCCTGAAAATTGCACTGCCAGTGTCAAACAAAAAAAGCTGAATACAAAATTCATTCACAGCACACAATCTACCTGAGCTTTCAGGGGGCCTATCAGGATGAAGTATTTACCCCGAGACCAAACTTGCTTGTGGACGTCTGGTACCTCTCAGCAAGAAGTCGCTCTAAGATGCTATCTGGTAGAAATGCAGTAGATGGCTCCCTGTACCCCTGTAGATCTAAGATCACCAGAGCCTTCTGCTCGCCTAGCTTCACAACAGTGATGATGCAGGGTTGTTTCTTTCCAAGCCTTGTCAGCCACAGCTGAGCAGCACTAACCTGAGTCCAGTTCTTCTCTGCCAGGCTTGACTACAAGGCTTCTGACAGAAAGTGGAAAGGGAGGCTCCCCCTCCCAAAAGATTAATGGAGTGATAGTCTGGAATTCTTACTACAGACTCTTATCTTAGTGTTTATATATTTTTGTGTGTGTATGAATATATACACTCACCGGCCACTTTATTAGGTACAGCTTCCTAGTACTCGGTTGGTACCGTTTTGCCTTCAGAACTGACGCAATTCTTTCGTGGCACAGATTCAACACGGTCAGGGATTTTGGTCCATATTGACATGCTAGCATCATGCAATTGCTGCAGATTTGTAGCCTGCACAGCCATGATGTGAATCTTCCATTCCACCACATCCCAAAGGTGCTCTGTTGGATTGACATCTGGTGACTGCGGAGACCATTTGAGTACAGTGAATTCATTGTCATGTTCAAGAAACCTGTTTGAGATGATCTGAGCTTCGTGACATGGTGTGTTATCCTGTTGGAAGTAGCCATCAGAACATGGGTACACTGAGGCCATGAAAGAGATTGACATGGTCAACAACAATATTCAGGTAGGTGTTGGCATTTAAATGATGCTCAGTTGGTACTAAGGGACCCAATGTGTGCAAAGACAATATACCTCCGCCATTACATCACCACCACCAACCCAAACCATTGATACAAGGCAGGATGTATCCATGCTTTCATGTTGTTGTCAAATTCTAACTCTACCATCCGAATGTGTAGCGGAAATCAAGTCTCATTAGACCAGACATTTTTCAGTGTTCTGTTGTCCAAGTTTGGGGAGTCTGTGTAAATTGTGGCCTCAGTTACCTGCTCTTAACTGAAAGGAGTGGCACTTGGTGTGGTCTCCTGCTGCTGGAGGTCTCCTGCTGCTGTAGCCCATCTATTTCAAAGTTTGACATTTTGTGCATTCAGAAATACTCATTTGTATACCTTGGTTATAACAAGTGGAAATTTCAGTTACTGTTGCCTTTCTATCAGCTCGAACTAGTCCGGCCATTCTCCTCTGACCTCTGGCAGCAACAAAGCATTTTCGCCCAGAGAACTACCGCTCACTGGGTATTTTCTCTTTTTCGGACCATTATCTGTGAATCCTAGAAATGGCTGTGTGTGAAAATCCCAGCAGAGCAGCATGTTTTGCCAACAACCATGCCACATTCAAATGTACTTAAATCACCTTTCTCCCTTTTCTGATACCAGGTTTGAACTTCTGCAGGTCGTCTTGACAATATCTACTGTATGTGTCTAAATGCACTGAGTAGCTGCCATGTGGTTGGTTGATTAGTATTTGTGTTACCAAAGTTAATAATGGTGTACCTAATAAAGTGCACGGAAGACAGCTTAAGGGCTCTGCCGATAGTAATTACCTACCAAACCAGGGGTTGGCGCAGTGTTCTAATGCCCTCTCTCTTCACAACCCCTTATGACACTCCTGTTATCTGCCCTCCTGAACCCAATCCTTCCTGCCTGAAACCCATATTATCGGAAGATCATCCATTTTGAGTCCCGTTATTTTCTGAGCTCTGGTCTGAAAGGATGTTATCCAGAACTTGTTGTGTGTTTTCCATTGTTGACTTATTTCAGTTATACGGGGTCACCAGGGTGGTGCCCCAACACTTTGACTCATTGTTTTGTCTCCTCTTTACAATATATATACTTTATATATACAATATAAAATGTAAACTAGAGTACTCAAAAAGTAACGGAAGAAGTTCACGTTCTAAAGTTGTGTAGCTGTGTCTTTTAAGGATAAGTTAAAATTTTTCATGTCAGTTATTTCTTCACAAGCATGGTATATATTGACTGGCCACGCATACTTGTGTTCAAAAGTTAAATATCAGCATTTTACACTGAACCCTAAGGAGGACAGGGCATAAAGTATAGAAACTTACCGAATATGTTCTTTTTGAGTTTGAATAAAAGAAAACATCTTCACAATTTCTGACATGTTTGTGACAATCAAAGGCATCTGAAATCAATCATTTTATCTTGCATCCATCCAAGCTGCTGTTTTAAGAAGCGTTTGAGACAACCATGCTTTGCAAATATTTTCCTAATCTGTAACAATTTTTTTTTCATGTTGGTTCTTTTTGTAGTTAAGGTAAACTTTATTTGTCTTGTGTTTTAATTGGTTTAATGGTTGCTTACTGTAAGGTCTACAACATTTTTTACTTGTTTTGGTCAATTTCTGTAATTTAATCTTGCATAGTTGATGTACACAGGACTGCATGGACATAAAAGTCTGAAGACACACCCCTGCAGATGTGCACGTCCACGCAGAATGACTGATGATGAAATTTACGTCACGCAGACCCTCACAGACCCTATTTGATATGCAAATGCGCAAAATGTGAACAGGCCTTTTAAACGAAATGCAATAAATGCAAAATCTGAGGCTGTTACTTTTGTACAGTCCAACGTTTCCTCATTGCAAATGTACAAAAATGTTTTATCCAACAGGGACCTCATTTATAAAGCTTGAATATGTAAAAAAAGGCCCGAAATGTGTGTACTCAACTCAGGCAAACATCAGGATTTATAAAAGAAAACTTGACAGGTGAACGTGCTTATATTTATGGCAACATTGTATGCAACATTTCGAGTAACTGGATAAACATGAACTCTCGATAAAGTAAGGATATGCAGCCAAACCAGCTAAATGATGACTCACACGTATAATTACCCAAACACTGAGCCAATATTATAATGTGAATTGATGTGCCAAACATATTGAAGCTCAAATATGATGCACAGCCTGTATTTTGTTTCCCTTTAAAGAGGACCAATGCTACGTATCTGCACTGCAGTTTTTTGGTTTGATGTCACTTAATGCTGGCAAAGTTGTTGTCACTTCTCACAGAACTGGCCGACAGGTCAGGAATATCGCAGTCAAGGTTCACTCTGTCGAAGCCTTTAACCGACTTGTGAGGCGCTACATCCCATCTTCGTTTGGCGTGGGTGCACATACACATAACATGACATGTTGTTACCAACATAAAAAGGCCACTTAAACCCGTGTCCATTTTTGTAATGTAACCTGAGCACTCATACTGCAATAAAGGCACATATATTGCGAGAATGAAACCTCATTTGTTAACCATAAGCAGTTAGATTATGTTAACATACAAGTTATCTGAGATGCCAAGATTAGATTGGCAATCATCAGTACTGCCCTGACACAATGTTGCATGAAAAGGCAAGTACAGATGCCATTCACAGATCAAACTCAGAACACACAGATGTGTTTTCTCCTCCTTCTGTTATGCACACTGTGCCGGTGACTAGCAATCCGCTTCGTCACCCGAGATCGGACCTTTTTAATTTTTTTTATTTCAGGCATAGTGTGGCTAGAGTTCATGGCATTTACAGCAGCAGTAACATGTTCCCTTTCAACATATTTGCACTTGTTTCAGTTCAGCCACCAAATGAAGATGAGAACTTCTATATCACACTACTCGATGTGTCAAGTGGCTGCTCCACCAGCCAATGAAGGTCTGCAGCATCCTGACTGCATATGTTTGAGGCTGATTAGCATGTACCATACATGGTTATTTCAGGGTGGAACTGTGCAGGGGTTGAGGAGTGTTCACAAACTCTCATTTACAACAAGATCTTGATTTATAAAGAGTAAATTGCATAGAAATATGTGTATGCCAGGTTTTATAAATCTGATTCTTTTTGCTGTACATTTTCCTTTTTTTTGGGTATACAAGTATTTTCATGCTCAAACTTATGAAAAGTTTTATAAACGAGGCCCCAGGGCATACAGACAAAACTAGAAATGTGCGTGTACACAAAAAATTTAGATGCGTAAAACTGTGTAAGCAAAGTTCTACCCACTTTGCCTTTATAAATCCCAATCAACGTAAATTTTAAAGCACATACATACACCTAGAGTTCCACTCCGACTCTTTCCAGAATTTCACCTACAGATTTGTAAAATGGCAATCAGTATAAATAGCCCCTTCAGTTCAGTGTTTTGTTAAAAGACAATGGCAAAAGCTCATTGAAAAATTAAGAATTTCAGTGAATGCAAAATTGACGTCCTGCTCAGTACCATTTGGTGGCTTAAGCAGTGGTATAAGCCACAAATGAAACAGTAAGGAGTGATACAGTGTGGCAAAGGTATTGAAAAGTTCAGAAAGTCACACAGTACTTCATTTTTATTTGAAGTGTCCAGATATCAAAGTCAACATGAAAAGGCAAGTCGCAGCCCACCGTCTGAGTAACAACACCACTGGAGGAGGTGACAGAATTCCGGGACTCACACCGAGTGAGCTGTTGCAGTTATTTGCAAGACACTTGTATATCTTACCACAACATAAATGAGACACATTTATGTACCACAGATAATTTTCACATTGTGAAATGCTTTCTGTTGAAATAGGCAAATTCATTCTGTGAAGGCACCTTTATAGCAATGTGCATGCAGTTGAATGCTCAGATTACAATTGGAAAACTGGATGTTACTGAAAATTGTGCTTTGATTTTTGCCCATTTAACCACAGTGTAAGGAAACTGTATACTGTATATCTGGATGACAAGTGGATAATACCATCCGATACAGCTGTCATGGTGCTACTCAGTGATGACTGAGAAATACCAGATCAGTCAGCCAGTTTACACTGAAAAGCTCCTGTGGCTAAAACCTGAAGGTGGACAGAACTTGCAAAGGAGCAGGTAGAGCACAATTCCTCAAAGTCTGCCTTTGTAAAGCCGGGTCCAGTTCAGCACACAGCTCCAAGAGGATAGCTCTTGGAAATCAAAATCAACTTAGAAGCCAGTCATCATCATGGGACAAGAAATCAGTATGATCTCTAAATATGCGCTCCCTTCTAATGTCTTCTAACCAACGATAAAGCAGCCATGGTAGTTGGAATAGTTTGGCCATTCAGTGCACCATTATATTGTTAGAGATTGATTACAATCAAGTGCTTTAAATTTGCAAACGATATGCAATTCATTTTGCTGTATTTCATAAAGCCTGCATCATGGAGGTGAATATAAAAAAGAAAGGGAGACCACACAGAAACAGTAGCACTCCTTTGACGCTGTGTGCCGCCTGTTTACAAAACCGGGTAGAAACTTGCACATGCATGGTCTGAGGCTGTGTGTGGCATTATGCCTAGTTTTTATATATCTTGACGTGACCGAGTGAACGGGCATACACAACATTCATTTTCACACGAGGCACCAGAGGAGTAGGTATCATACTTCATTTTTTTTCTGCTTTTTCAAACAAACAGAAGGTGGACATAAGTGGTCAATTAGGTCCTAACAGGGGATATGTAATTAGAAACTGAAGAATCGTCAAGTGGTGAAAAGATTTCATTGTCTAATTTCCTGTTTTTTTTTCTTCTCCCTTTATCCTACATGTTAAAGGGACACTTGGACCAATGAGTGCAAAGAGGAAGCATCTTGAACCACTGCAGCCAGCACACTCTCCAAGTCCCTGCTAATTTGCATTGCTTTGTGTAATTCCCCCATCTCAACACTTATTTGCACCACTGGACTCCTTGTTTGTTTGCACTACAAGAACACTCACTAGATTTATGTAACAGATTTTTGCTGCAAAATTTTTATTTCTTATTTGACTGTACTTGTTCAAGGCAGATTTCATTATTTTGGCTTTTCATTATCTTATGACATGCCCTGTTTACTGTTGAACTCAGGATTTGATGTACAACATACAGCACACTGTACACAAATCCTGTGTGGAGGATTGCTACTGCAGAAGTTATTTATTACTCACTAAACATTCTTTATATTTAAAATGTATTCATAATTTAGACAGATCACGATTTATAGATGAGTGCCAAGGTTGTACATGCAGGCAGTGACAGCTCCTGCCCAGGGACTGTCGAGTTAAACTTTGTACTTGCCTTCCAAGTTCTGTGTGCTCTGCTCCCCCACACTAAGGAAGTGCATTACATACGCTGGGACACTAATTTGCATAGGTATGTGTGGGTGTGTTTGTGTGTGTCCTGTGATGGGTTGGCACCCTGCCCGGGATTGTTTCCTGCCTTGTGCCCTGTGTTGGCTGGGATTGGCTCCAGCAGACCCCCGTGACCCCGTGTTCGGATTCAGCGGGTTGGAAAATGGATGGATGGATGGATGTGTGAGTCTGAGTGGACCTTGCAGTGGAATGGCATCTCCTTTGCCAGGTTTTCCCTGTCTGGTGTCCACTGCTGCCAGGACAGGGTCCAACACCATGTAATTCTGTAATAAAAATGGTGTCCAGAAAATAGATGGGAGGAATGATTAAGGTTTTGTCTACCAAATTAAAATATGATATATTATTGGCATGGACCTCCTTAAAACAACTGGCACAGTTGTCGAATTTGGTAATTAAACTAAATTAAGCCAAATTTACTCCGTGGCCCACCTAACATAAAAAGTACTAGTTCATTCATTCCGTAAACCTGTTTATTTAATTTTCTCTCTCTATATATAAAATGCTAAGGTCAGTAGATCTGTCATTCGAACTACTGGGTTTAGAACTTTGATCTTGGTCTTAATCGAAACCTTATTACCTGATATATTCTGCAAATTCACATATTCAATATTTTAAGTAGTGGCAACCTCAGGAAAGTGACCTGTGCTCTTGGGTTTACTACAACAAAGTGATCAATAAAACAAGTTACATGAATGATAGAAACAAAAACAGCAATGAAATGTGCTGAGAATCAAGCAAATCACACAGGTGGATTACATAATGAAAAATGAGAAAGAATAAGCAGACAAGTTGATAAAGCACATAGACAAGCAGGAAGTCATCCTGAATAAGAAGCAATCCAGCAGCAAACAGACACAACGGCTCATAGGAATGGAAGGCAAAGTCCAGGATACACAATGCAGGGACACCCCAGACACAGAAATACACAGCGACAATCGAAAAGGTCATTAAATACTCAAAATTTTGGAATATATGAAAACATTGCTTTTACGTCCTTACAGCATGACAATGATCATATTGTGGATGTAACTTTGCTAAGCAAAAGTGAGGCATTTGACGTATATTTGATGTTGGAAATAAAATAATGTGTGGCTAAAATAGTTTTATCGTCAAATATTTCAATCGTCTGACCATATGTAGGCATTGCTTTTACATCCTTAGATCAGATGTTTGTTTGAAGAGCGCTACTTAGGAAACTTAGGTCACCAATGTTATCACTGTGAAGTTGTATTTTTTTTAATGGTAAAAAAATATGTATATATATATTTCCAACATGAAAAATTTCAGCTGGCTCTATATGAACCATCTTCATTTTAAGACTGTAGGTCAATGTGTTTAACTCATCTTATATAGAAATGTCTACGCGTGGATAACACAAGCGGGGCCAGCACGTCCGCAAAATGAAACCTCAGAAGAAAGACAAAGTCACTTAGCTGCTAACATCAGCAAAACGGTATCCGTTACTTTTCCTCCCACCGCTAATACACAAACGAGGCGAGCACGTCGGCAAAACAAATCCTCCTAGGAGAGAGACACCCAGAGTAGTTCCTTTCAATTACCTGACATCTCTACATTTCAATTTTTTGTCTGATGATTTCAATAGTTTCTAGGACCCCTGGCTTTTTACAGCACAGGCTTACACAGCTAGTTTAATATAAAATAAATGTTGGTCTTGCTCATTGAATCTGGTATCATGCAACACAAGTCTTACCAACCTCATTCATGTAAATTAATGTTGGATTCATCAGTCATTCTAAGCCATAAGTCTGACAAGGAAGGAAAATGAGAATACCTGTAAAAAAAAAAACATGCACACAAATAGTAAATGGGCCACGAGTTGAGCCCAAAACAATGGAGCTAGAAGACAACAGCACTGACCACCACATTTCGAAACTGTGAGTAAAAAAAAGTACATTGAAAAAAGTATTCAACTCTTAACTGTCTCATGCATTGAACCTGAAACAAACAATCTGGACAAAACACTTTCTTTAATAAGCCTTTGGACGTAGTCCCCTCTGTATATACCCCCTGTCATTCATTATTCTGTAAAAGTGACTGCAGTGAGAGGTCTGGATCATTATAAATGATTGGTTAAGCTGGAAAATAATTCTTTAAACAGAAGTAAAAAAAACAGAGTGGTGGGTCTATTATTTTTAAGACTTCTTCTAAGAAGCAAAACAGTATGGTGTCCAGACTACAGTGTTTAAAAGTACTTGGAAGGATGTCCATGTCACTACATTGCATTCACCATTATTGGGACATGTACTGAGTGAGGTGTTGTTGTAGTTCTTGCTCAGTTTCAGTGTGCCCTTTCTTTTCCAAGTATACAGTTTCATTAAAGTTTACTGTACATTTTTATTAACTTGTGTGGAGATGGTGGTTTTGGATTCTGGGGCACCTGCAATAGCTTTAGTGAGTGTTATCATGTTGCTTGTAAATTTAATTTAATTCTGTAGCTGATGTGTGAAATGTAATAGATTGTGAGAAATGAAAGCCTGTCAGAAATGTACGTGCAAATTTTAGGGTCATGGACCAAGCTGGTAAGAAGTTATCTTTGTTGGACAAGTGAGACCACCTCATGTAAAAGAAAAGAGTGGACTGAAATGAATCTGCAGGCATCTGTATGAGGTCTGATAGTTTACAACAGAGTTTCAATTTCAAAAGAAAGCCTCAATATGAAGGGAAAAAGGACCATTCTAAATATATGTAAATTACTGAAAAGAAATAACTTCACAAGTTTCAGTTGACTAAATATAATTGGAAAAATTAAATATAATTGAAGGACAGGCCGGGTATGCACTGTTGGGTTTTTAGAAATCGTGGTTGAGTGACTACTCACATGGTACGGTAAGAGTCGTCAGTTGTTTATGTGCTTCAACTGTACAAGCACGTTCAGTCTGATTGATGTACCACAGTGCGGGTGCTCAGACTATACATGTACACACATATATGGGTATACATGTACCCATTGATTTTTTTGCAATAAAGCTTTACCCACTCAGAAGAGCAATATGGCCACAGGCCTCCCAAATTGTCAACCAAGAAAAGAAATGCACTGCTATACTGTGCTCTGAAACCACAAGGACAACAAAAAGGCACAACCAGACATGCAGATGGTTGGAAAGGCACAGACAACACGGTATACTTATTTTACAGAACAAATTTTAGGTACGTAGTCTATGTAATTTACCGCTGTTTCTGTTTATTTGACATTCTTCCAGTAAATGTTTCCTAAGATACTTTTGGCACTGGGATATCTCTAGCCAACCTTTCTGCCGGTCCTACCAGTCATGGTATGATGAAGAAGACATGTCATATGGGTACGAGTGTTGCTGCCAGAACTCAGTTAACCTGGCCTCAATGGTCTCCCATCCACACAATGCATTCCCGCTATGCCATATCTAGTATTATTATTATTGCTGCCATGTGCACACTCACTGTGGTCGCTTCAAAATGAATTTTGGAAAATTTGATGGCAACATTAGAAAATCTGCTCAAGAGGCTGCTCACACTACAAGACAGTCGACTTAAATTTCTGACATTGCAACATTTCTTCTTATTGTATGGCAACTCAATCATAAGCTGCAAGCGAGCACACAGCCCCTGTCATACTGCACATAAAACAATGGGTGACGAACCTGAAATTTGGGCCAACAAAGAAAATCAGTCAGCAAATTGCAGAGTGGATGCCCAGCTTTAGGGAAGACCAGTGGTAACTCAAAGCTACTCAAAGCTCTTTACATTAACAGAGGGGTAAGCACTTCAGCCAAAACAAATGTGTAACACCCACTTGGATGATGCGACGGCAGTAATTACTGCACCACTACGCTTACCACACATTAGCTATTAGGTGGTGAAGTGGTGAGAGAGATAATTAGCTAGTTGAGGACATGGGATGATTACTAGGCCAGAATGGACGAGGCAATGATGGGCAATTTAGCCAGGATTCAGGATAATTACTATTCTTTTTGAAAGATCTTTAATGACCACAGATAATCAGGACCTCAATTTTACATCTCATCCGATAGGCAATCTAAGTAGGACAAAGAATATATAGATAAAAAAAGATCAATAAGACAACAAGAAACAAGGAAGAGTAGTAGTTTTAGGTCTGCAAGTAGTTTTAGGAAGTCTGCAGCAAGATCTCATTTGCTGTGTGTTACAGTTTATCAATTAAATTGACACAACTAGAGCAATTTTACGTGAAGGAATGAGAAAGTTTCCTCCATCATAGTATGAAAAGTCAAGTAAGACAAAAGATTACTGGCTTTGATAATTAAAGTAGAGACCTTGGGGTTTGAATACTTACACAACTGATGATATTTCAATAGCTTCTGTCTTCATGGGAAGGTGCTGGTAAACAAGAATGTGTCACTCAAATATTTTTTCCCTGTCCAATAAATCAAAATCTCAGGCAGTGAACATCTAAAAAATAGACTTGGTTAGAAAGTTAAACAAATATTTCACCCAAAAATGGTAAAGATGTGTTTTTTTAACTGCTACTTACCCATGGTGTTTGTAGTAAATGGACAAGAAAACATTTTAATCTAATATTTTTATGGTGAACGGATATAACAAAGTTCCTGACACAATAGGTTTCTATGAAGACCAACGGTGAGAAGCAAAACAAAGCATCCAGGCAAAGAAATCTCAATTTACTTGTGTCATATAATCCACATTAGATATCCAGTCTTTTGCTTAAAACGTCCCAAACACATGGATTCTGGTATGATATTGTTAATTAAACCACATCCATTCTCCTGAATGGCTGGTGAGTGCATTTCTGAATTGAAGGCCCACCTCGACCCCTCAAAAGAATAATATATATGTAGCTTGGAGACACAGTTACCATAGGAAGCTTAACTAGCAAGGATGGGCCATTCAGTCCATCAAACTTTTTTAGCTAATAACAAAGTTATCCCGATATCTCATCCAGAGATGGTTTAAAAACTGCCAAGGTTTCCTCTTCAACTACACAACTCAGTTTGTACTGTATGTGCTCCACATGACCATTTCTTTGGGCATTCTAGTTATTCTCCCAAATATCAGAATATTAGGTTAAATAGCAACTCTAAATGACAAAATAAAGCTAATGGAAGAGCAATCCATCATCTTTGACCCCACATACTTTAGCAACAGTCTGTTGATTCTGCTGCCAGAACGCATAGTGTCATCCCACGGGTCTTGTTATCTGTTCTCTTTGGTACAAACTAAATGTTTATACCTGACAGTTATATTTTTAATGTGTTACTATTGCATTTTGGTTGATATTTCCAGTATGTACTGCCATTGCTATATTTAATGATCTGTGTCTGCTGCATTACACAGTAATATCACGTACTAAATTGTCACTTCATGTCCATTCAGGATTAACAACAAACAAATGTCATTGTACTGTAAATGTGGCAAGTATTATGACAGTCTGTGGAGTTGAATTCTTCTGAGCAGGCATCAGTAGGCCTGTGCCTAATAGCTGGATCTGCTTACTATCCAGGTTGGGTCCTGCTTGTAACCAATGGGATATAAACTGGCTATATGGGATTATTACACAGATTTAAAAAACAGAGAGACGTTATACACTAACAATGTACTTATATATAAAGGAACTGACTCACTGGTGAACATCAGACATCAGTCATTTAAAGCAACACTACCACTTAAAACACCGCAAGAAAAAACTATTTGGGCCTTCAGTATGTTATACACTACTGTCAAATTTCCTATCCACCCTCTGCTTTTTGTAATCCTCTTTCATTTTAGTGCGTTGGCGGAACTGTAATTAGCAGTACAGTATTCTGTGTGTATCATTTGTTATTTTATCTTCCATTCCACTCATTTGCACACATGGTAAAGTTGCTAAATATCCTGAGTATAGTTACTAAAAGACAGACTTTTTTGTATAACAAGTATAGAAATTCACAAATGCAAAAAGAATATCGTTAGTATTTGGGCAGATATTTATGAAAAAGATTTCAATTTTAATCATCGTAACATGAGATTATTACTTCCGATATTGGTTACAAGAGATGAGTAATAAAACACCCACCAGTATATAAGGTGCAAACATCTTAGTAACAAACAACTATTGTTTCAGCAAATTGATATTAGCTTAAAGGCAGACGTTCCAGTTTCTTGAATAGTCCATTCTGTAATTAATTTCTGCATTTAGTCATGCTGTTTAATCCAAGAAGGATAAATAGAAAGCAGTCCTCAGTATCATGATTCCACCACTAGTAAGTCCATCATCGGTGCAGTAAGTGTCATGGCTAGCACATAACACCCTCGCCTCCCTGGTACGCAATCATTGCACGTGGCCTCCTACTGCGGAGAGAAACGTTTATGGAGATCTTTCTGAAGTGACATAAGTCCTGTCAAATAATGCCCTGCATTTAGCTAAACACAAACGTGTTACTATAGTCTGAGTCATACATGGTAGCTTTAACAGTATAATCTTTTAATGCAGACAAGTCAAACTAGATAACTTCTCATAAAATAATTTATGAATACTGAATAAGGTTCGCAATAAATTATTTTTAAATCCCTAAAAATGTATTTTGCAAATTAAAATATCACGCACATAAAACAATATATAAATCTGTAAGTAACATACTTGTAGGCAGGCATTCAGGGTAGGTTTTGGAGAATGACATATTATAAAATGCATTATAAAATGATATTGCATAAAAAGCATTAAATGATTCAGTATCTAAATTTAAAACATGAAATAAATTGATTAGCTTCCAAAATGTACCTCATTTTACAGTTATGGCATGAATGAGGGCAGTTTCTCAGAAAATAGAACAAAAGACACTGCCCTGACTTCTGTCTGTCCAACCTGTTGAAGCTTAAGGAAGCAATTCTGCCAGTGATGTCCACCTTTCCTTTCATAATGAGGCCATCTTTGCCAAAGTAGCAGCCGGTTCACAGCAAGTCAGGTAAATGACTGTACACTGAGTCTATGAGTTTTTGGCTTGCATCTTGACTCTTTACTCCAGCAATTTCAAAGAGTTTATCCAGCTTATCTTCAGCCTGAGGGATTTCCTCGATTACATGAAGCTCTTCTGGGTTTAGGATATGCAGCATATCATCAAAGATTGGCTGGAGGTCACAATGATCCAGTCGCACCTGACGCAGTACGGTATCTTTCTTTTCTGTTAATGAAAAGACATGAGTAAAGACAGAAATGAGTTTTGGAACAGACTTGTCTAGCTGCAAGATCTCTTCGAGTTTAAAGGTAAAAAATGGTCCAGGACAATGCAAAGTAACACAGGATGACATATTTACAGGAAACAAAGATATTTTGGCTTATTTGTTCAAATCTTCAACATTCTAGGTTAAGAAAATACAAAGCCCGAATTCTCTCTATTTTATAATAAATATCTACTATATAATAAAACACTAAGGTCTGTGTGTCCAGTTCCTCTAAGAAATCTGATTGGTCAGTGTGGCTCTGGTGATCCAACGAAAGAGACACACGAGAAAAGGAGTAGAGGCATAGGAGGCACACTGAAAGTCGCCTTCAAAGATGACAAATACAAAAGCAAACAGGAGGAGAATAATGACAGGGTCTGAGAAGCAAGGTTTATGGGAATGTGCAAACACAGAGAAAAGGCACTGAATGTACACATAGGTTAAGAGATAGCAAATATTTTTTTAATTATTCTATTGCCTTTCTTTGACAGATACTGTGGCTAGTACTATATAAAGACAAAGGTTTTTCAATAAATACCCAAAATGTTTTCAGTTTTGTGGAAATTAGTTAATTGATATTATGTACATGTATAAAGTAAACTATAAACCTTTGGCAAAGAAAATAATATCTGCTACATGTATGTAAATAAGCATTTGAATGCAAGAAAAAATAACAGTGAATGATGCCATGAGGGCCTTTTTGTGTATGAGGATGAAAAACGCAGAGCAACCCGAGAGTGTTAAAGAAAAATTAAATATATTATAGTTGTTTAAAAACTACAAGTACGTTTAAAAAAGACAAAGAACTTAAAAGGAAGAGAGGTTTATTTTTGGAAAGAGCATTTAGAGTTCAAGAATTTATTCCAAATATGTTATGATCTTCTTCTTTTCTTAAATTAACCACTGGAACATTTCATTTCACTTTTCAGAGTGTTCTTGTTAAAAGTACAACTAGTTTATGTCTTACCACGACTAATTATTGTGTTTGCCATTTTCTGGAAGTTTTTATCTAACGGTTGTTATTGTGTTGCTAGGTAGGGATGACTGTCAGTGTGTGACATGTACCATGGCCAATGCAACTGAGATTTACTTAGTGATTTGGTTTTGGTCATTCCAATTCAGGCTGTTTTAGATTTGTCTCTTTACATGGTTTCTGATTATGTCATATCTCCTGCTCCTTTTAAACATAAAACTATTAAGAGACTGAATGAGGGTCAGGAATGCCACACTGAGGTTTACAAAAAATTATAGCTGTTTGTTTTTGGTTTTGTCCTTTGTGTGCTCCTGATCTTGATTTTAATTCGCTTACTTTGGATTAGCATAAAATTTTGAGTGTTCATTTTACTATGAGTTTTATGACTATAAATCTAATTAAATGACAGGTTGAAAGTTAAAAAATAACAGCAGTCAAGCAACACTAAAGGAATATTTTACCATTTCCATTTTTTCAGATCTGCAAGAACATGACATAAACTTAAATCTGCTATCTTTCAGTTGTATATTCTGTACGGTTAAAGGTTTTACAAGTTAGTTTCACTGCTAAGTTCCTCTTAACATCCGTCAGTGCTGCATTGCATTTTCTGTGCTAATATCATTGTACTTGTCATGGTCCCATTTGGAAATTTTTTTTGTTAATATTTTTTTAATTATTGACTATGTATTTTGCATTCCTTCTGTTATTTAGTTCACTTTGGTCTCTTGCCAATTATGTTAATAGGAGGCACGAGCCCCTGTTTACATAACTGAAGCAACTGAAGACTATAAATATCTCAGCCAGCCACTACATCTCTGCAGTGGCATTAGTTAGTTTCCAGCAACTGCATTCTCTGCCACATTTGTTCTCTTTCATGTTTGTAAGTTTAGTGTTCTTTAGACCATTTGCTTTTGGCTTTGTCTATTTTTTGTAATTTTTGCATTATCATTTTGCATTTGTTGTAAAGTTAGTAAATTGCTCTTCAGTGCTTATTTATCCATCCATCCATTTTCCAACCCACTGAATCCAAGCACAGGGTCACGGGGGTCTGCTGGAACCAAACCCAGTCAACACAGGGCGCAAGGCAGGAACCAATCCCTGGCAGGGCACCAACCCACCGCAGGACACACACACACACCCACACACCAAGCACACACTAGGGCCAATTTAGAATCACCAATGCACCTAACCTGCATGTCTTTGGACTGTGGGAGGAAACCGGAGCACCCGGAGGAAACCCACATAGACACAGGGAGAACATGCAAACTCTACACTGGGAGGGCCCAGGAAGCGAACCCAGGTCTTCTTACTGCGAGGCGTGCTTATTTATCTCATTCCTTAATTTCCTACCCTATATTTAGATTTCTGCTCTTTTAATTTGTCATTTTGTGGATTTTATTTTTTTTTTTTTAATTATAACATTTTTACTTTATCTTTTCAATATGTTTAATGTAATTATAGTGGCAAGGATTTTTTGATGGCTTCTTTCCCAATTTTGGGTAATAATCGCAACAGTATTTATCAATTTGTGAATTACATATCATATTTTAATTCTTGCTTGTTCTGATAAGTTCCTTGTGATGACAAATTTAGTTGCTGTGGATAAAATGCGAAGTCTGTCAAAAAAAAAAATTTACTTTTAAAAAGTGCCACTTTGATTCGTGTCTAACTGTTCTTGAAGTTGCTGAAGTTTGTGTCACGCAATTTTGGCTAAAAAACTACAGATGCATTGTGTTGCTGCAAAATGTATGCTGTGTCTCTTGAGAGATGAGATAAAAGTGAACCATCTCACAGCCAGTCAGGAGTTGTTAGATCATCAAATGCTGATAAAAAATTCTGGAACATGTCCTAACAGGTGATGAAACGTGAGTGTACATCCCTTGTGGACTTTTTTTAGTAACGAAAGTTGAAATTCACCCTAACAGGTCACTGATTTCATATGATACGCGACATTTCACAAAACGAGATCCATGACACATTCCAGAAATAGAAAACCCGTTGGAGGAAGTGTATAAATAGAGGAAGAGAATACTTTGAAAAGATTGATTTCTTTTTTGGACATACCTTACATTTACACTGTGCCTTGTAGAGATTGTAGAAAAGTGCATCAATTTTTCAACTTATTTTTTTTTGTATTTTATGACTTGGTGAACACTAATCATTATGGTATATCTCTCTCTTGCTATTTGGCACTGCAGTGTTCATTTTAACCTTCTCTAGTTTTCTTCTTCATAAAACCTTTTGATACTTTTTTTGTGATTACATTTTTATTAACACTTAAAACGAATGCATTAGGTAGGGATGCAACAGTAAATGATTTTAGGAATATTCAAATATAGTCCACCCTGAGAGAGTGCTACTAAGGGAGAAGTAAACGAGAAAGAATGGCAAATAAGAAATCAGTGGCAGAGCCAGAACACACACCCCCCAGAAGGGGAAGGAGTAGAAAAAGGGTAAAAAGGAGTAGGGTGTATGATGTACCTGAAGGACAATGTTGCCTTAGTATTTTAATTGTGATTATTAATTTTCATTAATAACACTATAATGAAATATGTATCTTGTGTTGCCAACTGAATGTACTGTATTCTGCATAGATAAAGTACAGTACATCCTCCATTTAAGCAGGGAACAACTTAAAATATTTTTATGTAAATGCAGGATTAGAAATTCAGAATTTAAAATTAAATTGTTTTTTATTTTTATGTTAGACATAGCAAAGTCATTAGTTTTTGTAATACAGCAAGTAAATTACTCATTGTCAAATTATTATGAAATAATTTGAAATCACTGTTAAACTGGGGTTCTGAGGTATTAACCCTGGTATTAAGAAAACAAACATTCCGTGTGTATGAAGAATAGAAGAAGATAATAAAATCTTAAATGAGACTAATATAAGACTAAGACGTTAATGTAAACACAACCTGATAGTTCTGTTGTCCAGGTATGAAAAAACTTTTTAATGTCACAATATATAGTAAGCTCAATAGTGCTTGGTGTGGTGACACCCTGTGTTACATGCTGCTGCCATTGTGTCATTTATATACTGTAATGTGCTAGAAAACACATCATGAAATCAAATAAAAAACACCACTGTCTAAAAACATTTAAAGTTCGCTATTTGCTATGTGCTTACACAGAAGCTAAATATTATCAAGCAATTATCTGTTGGGTATGCATGAAGCAGCATAGCCACCGTGGTATGCACAATGTTTTTCTTTTAATAGAAATGCCATAAGATAAGCATACCTTGTAGCCAAAGCACTACAGTCTGGTCATTATTATTACTTACTATTTGACTGACACTTTTATCCACAGTGACTTACAGTATTTGTGATACGATTGGTTACATTTCTTTTGTATGTCCATTTGGAGCACAGGCAGGTGAAGTGACATGCTCGTGGTCACACTGTGTCAGTAGAAGGACTTCATCCACAATCTCAGGGTATTAAGTCCAAAGCCTTAACCACCATGCCACATTGGTTCACGCATTGAGAGCAATGACTTTCCTTTGTTCACCCATGTCACCCATGTTATCTGTAATCATGCAAACTTGCTGCCCAGATGGCCAGTGTGACTCTTGGCCCTTGAGTAGTTGCATCTCTGTTCTTGAGGAAAGTAGGCTATTTGCAAGAATCTGCTTTATGGTGCAAATAATTTATCAATAAATACAGTAAATAACTAAGTTATGCTCAACTCATGATTCCATAGTTCTGCTCCACCACAAATCGGACATTGAGAGCATTATTAAACTGGAATGCTGTTTAATGTAGCGTACTAACATCTTATGTGAGCTAAGAAGCTTTCACAAAGTACTGCATTTTAACTTGAGCAAGCCAGTGACTAACATTGGCTAGTAACCACAACTATTCTGTCTAGAATTCAGTTCCCATTTTCAAAAAAGCAGATCTTGAAGCTAAAGTTAAAGGTCACCACCCTACAGCAAAACTGTATTCACTATTTTGAGAAGTTATGCCAAGAGAGCTGGGGGTAGCTTCTGTTTAAAAGAAATTAACAGAGAAGTGAGATTTTATGGGTTTTTACAGCTTCAGAAGTCAGAAAGTGGATCTTCCTGATAATGGGGCCCAGTTCTCTGAAAGTCACATTCAAAACACATACAAACATACATGTAACCAGTCACACTGAAATAGATAGAGATGTAACAATGGGCCTAACATGCCATGTCAAAATACAAGAACAGGCTGTGGGAATGATTTTGATTTCAGTGAGGGAAATATTCTGGTTCAGTACATCCATCCATCCATCCATTTTCCAACCCGTTGAATCCGAATACAGGGCCACAGGGGTCTGCTGGAGCCAATCCCAGCCAACACAGGGCACAAGGCAGGAACCAATCCTGGGCAGGGTGCCAACCCACCGCAGTGGTTCAGTACATTTTTTTTTTAATTTCATAGTTTACATAATGATAATTCTTGTGCCAAATACAAGTTTCCCAAATAGCTGTGACAGGTAATTCGGTAAATTACCATTCAATAGCATGGCCTTAAATGTAAAAACAAAAGCGCCTCACCTTTGGTAATAAATGAACCTGTCCTGCTCAGGGCAGAGTTGTTACTTGAAGTAGAGTCACAGCGTAGAAGAGGTTCTGATTCATCAGCAAAAAATCCTTTTGATTTGTCCACTGGAGAACGCTCTGATATTGGAACAGGCAACTCCAAACGTTTGTGAGCTGGACTCTGATTACTATTTGTGGATGTCATCAGTTCTTTCATGTCCAACTATAAAAAGAAAAGGAATATAATAATGTTTAAAACAATACAGGCAGCCAATAAACCATACACCACAAGATACCAGAAACAGTTTTCATTGTTCAAGCCCCTACATTAGGGATGGGTAATAATGTTGATGACTGTGCTTTGAATCTTTTTTCTTGTCAATTATGATTAAGTATGAAAGAATGTTGCTGTTTCTCAAAGAACGTGCCACCCACATTCTGTACTGCATAGCAAAAGTACAAAACTCCCACATGTGCTTCATGTTACAGAAGTGAACTGACAATAGTCTTTACAGTCCTGTCTGCGTCACTTTAGGAACAGAATATCATAAGTGAGTTATACAGCTAAATGAAACTATCACTTGTGTGCCTCAGAATGAAATAAATTAGTTGTTCTTTTGATCTTTTACACCACAGCTGACTCTCATTAAACTGCATTTCTGAATGACATAAAATGTTTGATAAAAGTTTTATATGCACTTATTGTAAAGCTGTTTTGCATTGCTGTAAAGATTCTGTTTAGAAATTGATTTTTCTTCTTAACAGTTCTGCTTGCTGACAGCATGCTGCAAATACAAGTATTGATAAGACATGTTTTGTTAGATTAGATATTAAATACATACACCAACACAATGCATTTCTTATTAAGGTTTATAGTAGATTCTCATTATTCTTTAAATTGTGGACTTGAGACACTTTCTTACCATTGGAGCAGTGACAGTTCAAACTAATGCCACATTATACGACATCTAGTCGGAGGGAATATCAAGACTTGACAAGTGCGTTGGCTGATTTTGTCACAGGGACACGTCAGATTACACAACCAGAAATCGATGGGCATGTTAAATTATGTGACTGCATGATGACTTTTCAGCACAGTTTCAGATTTCCAAAGTATCACGAGCTAGCCCCCTTTCTCTGACAACCAATAACATGCTACCTGACAGGGCAAAGGGGTTTACAGGTTTGATAAGTTCAGCTGCAATCTTGGCCCTTTTTATCTTTTTTCCTTCTTAACATTCCGTCAGAAGCACAAGTCACTCTTCTGTTTGCAAAGTCCAAAATACAGACATTCCTTATTCCTCAATGCTACATTGTATGCATTGTACTTCAGGCTTGGCGCACACTGGTTGTCAGCTCTCTTGCACACAGAGCCCATCATTTTGCTGGGGTGAGTCGTGGACTGAATTGTTGAAGTTGAAATGAGTCACTGGGTATGTCACAGGATTACGCTGCGACTGCCTCCGACTTGCTAAGATTATCTAAATTAAGTATATGACTGAAAATCTCTGGAAAAGTTGTGTAATGCAACATTTTAACTTTAAGTAATTGAAAATGTATACTTTTAAATTAGTAGCACACTTTATGAAAACAAAGAAGGATTGAAAAGACAAAGGTCTAGCAACACAGTTGCTTTCTACTTCTTGAGAGCTAGGAAGTACTTATCGATACAATGATATTAATTAACATGAACATTAATTTTTATTATATTAATTCTGTATCATTTTACGTAATACTGCAAGCAAGTGATGTGCTTTGTAGAGCAGTTTGTCATGGTGATTATATGCAGTATATATATTGTCACACACGTGCGCTTGGGAGACAGTTTACAGGCTCAAATAGATGCAGTTACCCGTCAAGCTGGAGGTTAGCGCTGCCCTCTAACTCTTCTTTCCTCTCTCCCAGCAGAACTGAAAAAACCACCCAATAACATCACTCCGGTTCCAACCCTCAAGATCACGCCTCTTCATAACATCACTTCCTGCCCTCATTTTCTTTTGTGTCAGTTCCATTTTGAACTCAGTATTGTAAAGACGTAATTTCCTTTTTTTCTGTACGATAGTATATGGGGGATCCCTCAAAACGTTTGACAGTGTTTTTGATTTTATTTTACTATATATATATATATATATATATATATATATATATCTCAACACAAAATATATATATATCAACACAAAATATATATATATCAACACAAAATATATAAAAATAAAAATTTCATAAAAAATAATTATTTCCTTCAGTTTTTTACTGGTATCTCTTTAAGAATTACGGGTGAGTTCTGCCCATGTCTTTAGTTCACTCCAGCTGTCCTAAAAAACTGACTGAGGCATTGAAGATCTTAATCCATTCAATAATGCTGTTAACCCAGTGACATACTACAGCATTCTGAGTCGGTGAGTATGTCAGATTATGTTGAATCTTGTCGCCTTTAAACGTGATGCCCACTTGCTTAATTATTCAAATTAAATCTTAGGATGGAAGAGGCAGAAATGACAAGGGTAAATGCCAAGTGGTATCAGAGTCTGTGAATTATATGCAACATCAGTAAGGAAGATCCCTAAAGCAGGAATTAAATTCGCAATAAGAAAAAGGGAGATGTTCCGGTCCACTGCAGGAGATTTTCAGAAAAAGCGAAAAAATAAAATAAAATACAGAGAACATAAAGCAGAATCTTATCACCAGAACAGATGAAAGTTGTAGCATACTATATGAAAAATCACTGGACACATTCTTAATTTTCACATCTCCTGCCAGCTGTCTGATAATAAATATAATCCCTGGGCAGTCTGTGTCAGGATGTTGAGAACTAAGAGGGCACAGTTGTTTCCAAAAATTGACTTTTACCTCTGTTTCGTTATTGTGCCATAAAGTATGGCATCTCCCCTTTAAAAACCTAAAAAAACTTGAACACTCAGATTATCCTCTTAGGTTAAATTATACTTGCAGTTCTGTTTGTAGAGCCAAGTACAAAAAATGAACCCAAGACCCTCATTCCACTGAATGTACTTCTCTATCTTAAAATTTCCTTCCTTCCTTCCATCTAGTGTAAGCGAATACACTCATGAATCTGACTTCTGGTTTTGCTTATCCAGCACAGGCTAGTAAGCAGTGAAATTATACAGTATGTCTACATTTAAAAAACGAGAACAAGATTTAAAATATTTACTTATTATGCATATTTGTGCAATGACATAGTACACTGCAATAATTGTTGATTAGTCCTAAGCATGCAGATGCCTTTTCAGATGTGGTACTTAATAATAATTTATTGGACAAAGGAGAATTCATGGCTGCAATGACTAAATATTTGTAGCTGTCATTTGAGAAGAGATATTAAAAGGAAAAATAGAAACTTACAAATGTCATTGCTTTTCCAAACACTGTTTAAATGCACACAAAATATTCTTCTTGTATTTTTCCTGTAATTTCATTATACTTTTTTAAAGCAGTTTTTTCCTGTGTAAAGTCAAAACCATACTTATCAGCTTTTGCCATTTGTTCTACAAGCTTCAGCAGGTGATTATGGTACTGTAATAATTAAAGGTGATGACAGATAACTGAATTCTGTTCTGACTATCAAAGTTATCAGCACACTAATTCAACATAACCTGTTATCATAGTTTCAAAACAATATGGCGTTGCACAGGACATTCCTAATGAAATTGATTCATTCATATGGTATCTAACCTTAGAATCAAAGGGATTATTATTACATGATAATCTAATCTGTCAACTAACCTTTATTTTTTTATTTTACTTTTCCAACTTCCAAGCTCCTTGCATGAACTATGCAGCTGTGGTTTGACCTTGAAAAGAAAAGCACTGACTGTGGTATGTGATTTGAGATGTAAAACGTCTAAAGAGCTCTTAAAGATAAGAGATAAGCACTGGATAATGTAAAAGAAAGTGAAATTCCAGAAAAATTCCAGCTGTTATGCTGTGTTGCAAAAACTATTTTGGAAAATTTTACTAACATGAGAACTGTAATGAGCAGCCACGTTATCATTATTATTATTATTGTATATTTTTCTGACATATTTGATAAACACTTTCATGAATAAAATATAGTCATATTGCTTAAATACTTTTTTACAGATGAAGCACAGACAATTATTATGATTATTATTATTATTACTATAACTTTAGTGACTGTGACTGGAAGGGAAAATTGTACCTTTGACCATAAGTTCACTTGCTTTTTGCATGTATCTGGTATAAGCATGGCCTCACAAAGGGCTCTGGACACATCAACAGTAATGTATAATGTTTAATAGTGAAATATCAGGAATGGGACATCACCCTAAAGCTTTGCACTCAAAGGAGGTCTTGTGGTCACAGAAATACTAGTGGTGGTAGGAACCAACAGAATTGAATATGGTAGTGCTCAAAGAAAATGAGCAGGTTGTCAAACCTTGTCAGTGACGTGGCACAGCAGATGACAACCCAGTGAAGTTGTACTCCTGTTTGTAGATACCAATAAAGTTTGATTCTAATAATAATACATTTTATTTATATAGCACCTTTCCCATGCTAAAAGCGCATAATGTGCTAAGCAACCTCAACACTGGTTATGTAAAATGGGAAATAAATATTGCCTCATCTTTCTGGTGAATCATACTGAGAGATGCCCAGGAAGCTAAGAAACCCACAGAAGTCTATGAATACATTGTCAGGGTATCCACAAAGAAGGCTAGTGATGGTGATGTAATGTTGTGGCTGTGCCCTAATACAAGTACAGCAATACATGAAAGCCAAAAGAAAATATGATCAATATGGGTGACTGGATATAATCTTTCATGGTAGCAGTGTACACATTTGGGAATGGAATTTTCCATCACATGCTCCTTCAAAAACATGCTCCTTGGGATGGATGCTTTGGAAGCAGGCAATCAATAAGAACTCAGTGCTGTTTATCAAAAGGAAAAACTTTCCAAGCAACTGTCATTGATTGCATTTACATGTGCTTTAATAATGTTTTTTCACAGAAATCCAGTTTAAAAAATGACACGTATGCTCATTCTGGTTGGCGAAACCAGGATGTTGGTCTCTGAGAAACCAGGTTAACACATGCAGACATCATGGCAGGTAACATGTATCAACCTCCAGTAAATACCTCCAAACTCATTGGACGGCACTTTATCCCACAATAACACACTGCTAAGGCAATACATGAGTTTTTCAAAGATAAAAATGTAAAATTCTGGAACGACCAAGCCAGTCACATGATTTTAATCCAATTGAGTATGCCTTTCATATGTTGAAGAGAAAACCTAAGGGGAGAAGCCCCCAAAACAAGCAGGAGCTGAAGATAGCTGCATTAAAAGCTTGGCAAGAGCATCACCAGAGAAGATATTCAGCACCTGGTGATGCCTTTGAATCACAGACTTCAAGCAGTCATTGCATGCAAGGGATATGTGACAACACGCTAAACATGACTGCTTTAATATACTGTATCATTGCTACGTCCCAAACATTATGGTTCCCAGAAATGGGGGACCATGTAGAAGAAGTGTTGTAATTTCTACATGGTGTGACCAAAATGTATACAAATACCCTTAAAATAAAGTCTGAAAAAAACACTTTAATCACATCTGAATTTTATGATTTGCAATTTAAAACTGTGGAGAAGACAGTTAATTAAGGAAGAATGTTGTCTTTGTCCTTAACATACACACACACGCACACATTATACACATATACAGGTATATTTATATATTGTATATATATATATATGAGTTCACCAGTGCTTGCTTTCTTTCTCAGGATGTACCAAACTGTAGATTTTGCCACTCGTAATATTGTAGCAATTTCTCGAATGGGTTTTCTCTGTTTTCGCAGCTTAAGGATGGCTTCTTTCACCTTCATGGAGAGCTCCTTTGACTGCACGTTGTCTGTTCACAGCAAAATCTTCCACATGCAAGCACACCTCAAATCAACTCCAGGCCTTTTATCTGCTTAATTGATAATGACATAAAGACAGACTTGCCCACACCTGCCCATGAAATAGCCTTTGAGTCAATTGTCCAATTACTTTTGAGCCCCTGAAATGAAGGGATTGTGTTAAAAAATGCTTTAGTTGCCTCATATTTTTATGCAATCGTTTTGTTCACCCCACTGAATTAAAGCTGAAAGTCTGCACTTCAACTGCATCTGAGTTGTTTCATTTAAAATTCATTGTGGTAATGTACAGAACCAAAATTAGAAAAAAGTTGTCTCTGTCCAAATAATTATGGACCTAACTGTATAATAATACAAAGTAGACTTGCTCACTTACTCATCAACACAAACACTATTTTCTGTTCAGCTAAAAAGCTGTAATTTGAGCCAAGAAAGGCCATTTCAGTTTATCAGTATTTAGGAGTAACCCCCCCCCTTCCCCACAACAGAAAAACTAATGCCCCAAATCTCAAAAAAGCTTTGACAGATTTAATTGAAATTTGCTGACATTTGGTTATAAATGTTGATGATGTGCCATCTGTTGGATTAATGACTTATTTCCTGGAACCCTGACAGTATCATTTACTTTCCTACAGACTTTTTGGAAATTTCCTGGTTGCTGCAAAAATCTTTAAATTAAAAAGTGCAGTTTTTATTATTCATCTTAGAACTTCAATATACGTTTATTTGGTAAAGGCACATGATTAAAAATCTCCATAAGTGCTAGAACTGAAAGAAAAGTCACTGGTCAATATGTTTAATCTCCTAGGTTGAGGGCCTCAATTTCAGTCTTGGGGGCCCACAGATGCAAGTTCATGTTCTTCCCTAATTAATACTTAATACTATACTATACTAATACTATAATATTAATACTATATATATATATATTAATACTTGCCAATAACAGAACTAATTCATTTTATGACTTGTTAGTGCTTTAATTTGCTTGTGTCAGATCATTCTTCCTAAATTTTTCCTTTATGAGGACATCCAAATGATTTTTGGTCTGCAGCTTCTATATTTCTTTCCAAATATATTATTAAAATAGACACGTCATGATGAAGACCCAAAGGTGCAAGTGGAACGAAAACACTGTAGGTGGTGAGCTGCTGGTTTCTTTTGTCATTTGGATTTCAATGTAAATTGGCAACTGCTTAAGGAAGCAAACAAGTAAAAATAAGAGACTAGCCACTTTAAGATGCAAAGAAACAATTAAGAACTCAATCTTAGTTAACTAAAACTAAGCATACGATAATTAAGAAACTTTGTTCAAGGACCAAAACTGAGGATTGCTGTCCTATATACAACAGAGTTTCTATTCAAATGTAAAGGAAAGCAGCCCCCAATCAAATAAAGTTTTGAAATGAAGAAATAAAATTTAAGTGCAACACCTTAGCAAATCCTTATCATTGATATTTCCATATGAGCTTCTGGGGATGTAAATAATATATATTTTGTGATAGAAAGTCAATTATGCGCATATGTTGGTAGCATAGTGGCCACATGGTTAGCCCAACCCTCAACCAATCCAGCTCAAGTTCCGCACCTGTTTTGTAATACATGATGAGCTGCACATTCTCTTTCCTATGCTTGTACTGGTTTTCTGTAGGCAACTCTGGCTTTTCCCCATTCCTAACATATCTTAGGTTAACTGATGACTCTAAAATGGCCAAGAGTGAGGATGCCGATGACGGACTGATCTGCCATTCACTCTTGGGTGTCTGAAATAATTCCAGCGCTCCTGTGACTCTGAACTATACCAAGCAGGTTTGAGAATGCAAATGCGGTGTTAAAGATTGAACATCAATACATTCAGTGTGCAAAGGTAATATATATGAAGTGTGACAATTTAATTCCATGAATGGCCATGTAGTGTTGCCCGTGCTACAAAGTACTACTGAAATATTGGAGCAGTTGAAAGTGCCATATAGTGAGGATACTATGATGGAGAACAGAAGGGGTTTACTTTAAAGGTGACAGTAGCTGCTAGTGCAAAAAATGTGCAAATGTTTCTACAGGTATCTTCCAGTAATTAAATGGTCACACCTTTTACTTTAGTAGTTACTAGCAAAATACCCGCGCTTCGCAGCGGAGAAGTAGTGTGTTAAAGAGGTTATGAAAAAAAAAGGAAACATTTTAAAAATAACGTAACATGATTGTCAATGTAATTGTGTTGTCATTGTTATGAGTGTTGCTGTGTTTTATATATATAAAATACACACACACACACATAAACATCCATCCATCCATCCATTTTCCAACCCGCTGAATCCGAACACAGGGTCACGGGGGTCTGCTGGAGCCAAACCCAGCCAACACAGGGCACAAGGCAGGGAACCAATCCTGGGCAGGGTGCCAACCCACCGCAGGACACACACACAAACACACCCACACACCAAGCACACACTAGGGCCAATTTAGAATCGCCAATCCACCTAACCTGCATGTCTTCGGACTGTGGGAGGAAACCGGAGCGCCCGGAGGAAACCCACGCAGACACGGGGAGAACATGCAAACTCCACATATAAACATATATATACATATACATATACACATATATATACATATCTACATATATATATATATATATATATATACATATACACATCCACATATCAACATATATATATACACATATATACACACACACACGCTTTATGGGTGATGATTGTTTTACTCTTTTTATCTTTATTTTATTTTATTGTAGAATCAACTCCTATCTGCGCACAGCAGGGCAGCCGTGGGCGGATGCGTATGGTGTATTCACTCCATGTTATCGTGCATTGCGCTGTCAGTGGTATTTTGATAAAAGAATTTGAACAACATATAAGAAGCGTATAAATTATTAAACAGTAAAACATTAACATTTAAGAAGTAAAGTTACATTAAGTACTACTGCAGTGCCTTCGGGTATACCTCATTTTTTGTTTGCCCATTACATGCTTAAATGTATACATTTTTTGGTGCACCTACCCGAGAACACGCGACATATAACCGAGCGTGGGAGAAGCATGGATTTTAAACACGCGTTGAGTTCATCTGCTGGTCTCCCTCGTGGAATAACTGGTAATGTTTGACTAAAATCTACAGCGAGTAAAACGACATTACCTCCTATTTTTTTTTTTACGATCTCTGAGATCTTGCTTTTTTCGGTTCAAGGCTTCATAAGCTCTTTTATGTTGTATGGTGTACTTATCCCAAACCATCATCTTTGAATGTTGCAAGACTTTCGCCTTGTATGTAGATCGGGGTAATTACATTCATTGCATTCCTAGTCTGAATCACAATCTGATTGTATGGGTGGTTACCTGGCACTGTAGGGTTGCCACCCGTCCTTTAAAATACGGAATCGTGCCGCGTTTGAGAATGAAATTGCGCGTCCCGTTTTGAATCAATACTGGACGGGATTTATCCTGTATTTTTTTTATCATTTTTTTTTTAAAGCAGCGTCTCATGCAAATCATCCCACACGCATTTTATGAAGATGCCTCCTTTCCTACTTTTGATTGGGTAATACTTGATGTCATCGTTAGTTTGATTGGTGTTTTTAACTGTCCAGTGAGGAGGGCGTGTCTTTTAAGTACAGTCTGCAAAGTGTTGGCACTGAGATGTGGCGTCAGCGCCATAGTTGAAGCCCCTAACGTTGCGGTCAGCAAGTCGGCTAACATCCGCCATGTGCCGTCTTTCAGTTGCGAGAAGCAGATCATAGAATGGTTGAAACTGTTGCCCCTAACGTTGCGCCACGGCGTGTGGTTCGTTTATACCTCGTGTCTTCTCATTAAACTTTTATCTCGCGAATATGTTATTGTAATCCGCAGCGGGAGCGTTTCTATAAACTTAATTTAAACTTACGTTTTACACCGTGCTTTGTTTCCCTTATGAACATGCTTGTATGCTTAACTCGCTCCGTTCTCAATTGTTTAATTAATTTTTTGCTCTTCGCTGTTTGCGGCTGTTCCTCCATTTCCCCCTACTTCGTTCTTTTATCTCGCGAATATGTTATTGCAATCCTTAACGGGAGCGTTTCAATAAACTGATTGAAAATAGTTTTGCATTTACCTTTTTAGTAAAAGGCGAGCTTTTAAGCCTGAGAAATCACCCCGTAAATGCACACGTTTAATTGGACATGTGTTAATATGTATGGTTACACAGTATTAAAAGACAGTGAACAACGTCAGTTACCTTTCTTCCCGCGTTTGATAAAAGGTGAGCTTTTAAGCCTGAGAAATCACCCCGTAAATGCACACGTTTAATTGCACATGTGTTAATATGTATGCTTACACAGTATTAAATGACAGTCAAAAATTAACGTCATTTACCTTCGTTCCCGCGTGTGACTCGTGCTGTAAATGTCTTCCTTGTTTTTAGTTCACGTGATTACGTAGGAGGCGTGATGACGCGATACGTGACTCCGCCTCCTCCATTACAGTGTATGGACAAAAAATATGTTCCAGTTATGACCATTACGCTTTGAATTTCGAAATGAAACCTGCCTAACTTTTGTAAGTAAGCTGTAAGGAATGAGCCTGCCAAATTTCAGCCTTCCACCTACACGGGAAGTTGGAGAATTAGTGATGAGTGAGTCAGTCAGTGAGTGAGTGAGTCAGTCAGTCAGTGAGGGCTTTGCCTTTTATTATTATAGATTAATAAACAAGGTCTTAATTACAGTATTTGCTTAATCTTTTACAAATATTTTTTTCACCATGGCAAACAGAAATGCTAATTTTAAAATGCACGCGGTGTATATTTCTGTTGGAACTGATATTTTTTTAAAGCATTCTACACTGACAGCATTTAAAAAATGAGATTGTGGTACAACATATTTCTTAGTTAACCAACCAAAGGTGTATATAAAATTATACAACTATAAAAAAAAAATAATTAAGAATAATTTGGGGTTAAATTACAAAACCTTATTTCTTCTCAATAATGACATAAAAATACAAAAATATTTTTGATAAGAAATATCCATCCCAATCCGCAAAAAGTACTAAGCACATAATAATTAAAAAAAAATAGTTAATTGACACTTTGCAATCATCTTATTTTTTTACCTGGGCATCATCCTCCATCACTCCTCTGATCTTCTCCACGACATCATTACGTCTGTGGTGTCGGAGAGAACTTATGAGTTTTGCAAGATTGGCATCTGAATCTCGAATAGTCCAGTGCTGTAGAGCTGCATATGCTCGGTCTTGATCAGAGGTGTAGCCATTTGAGAAAGCTGACACTTCCCTCTCAGATGCATTGATTAGTGATTTATATAGGTCTATCCACTGGCTGCCAATCTGCATTGCCACCAGTCTGAGGATATCTACACCTGAAGAAACAAAAAAAAAAAATCTTCAGAGTTCACATAACTAAGGGTGAAAACTATGCCATTTACATAGACCTAGGAATTTTTTTTGTGTGTGTTATATACATCTGGAGCAATAAGCTGAGTATCTGTGTTGCTCTGTCAGTTTCTGTTATCTTTTCTTATGCACTTCAGGGACAATTCCAATTATTCCTTGCAGAAGCTACTATTGGAGAGAAAAAGCAACTGTTTCTAGAAAAAATGAATTCCATGAATAAATTCTACAGAATATTTAAAAGGATTAAATATCACACATGTAATATGAAGGAGCAGAACTCAAATTAATCAATACATTTTGTAAACTGGAATATTAGAAACCTTAATCAAAATATGTTCTCACATCTGGCATCCTTAAAGGTCGAGATAGTATTTCTACAGGAAACCCATTTAAAAAGGAA
This sequence comes from Erpetoichthys calabaricus, assembly GCF_900747795.2. Classification (NCBI taxonomy): domain Eukaryota; kingdom Metazoa; phylum Chordata; class Cladistia; order Polypteriformes; family Polypteridae; genus Erpetoichthys; species Erpetoichthys calabaricus. Next base: position 51,259,202 of record NC_041396.2, read on the forward strand.
GGACCACTTTCAGTTATAAAGAGATGGGGTTTGGTCAGAATTGTTCATTGGAACTATAATGAGAAAACCAGAGGTTGTTGGAATTTTAATAAAAAAACTAATTTATCTATTTATTTGTAGCAATTGACATAGTGTTGCATTTTGAAGGGAGATAATGCCATGGAGATGGAGACTCTATAACCTATAAGAATCAAAATCAAATCTTGCTAACATATACATGACAATTATGGATGACAGAAAATTTCTGCTGAAGGTATTTGCATTAGTTTCCAGTATGTGTACTCAGAAACGTATAATGGCCAGATACTTTAATTGTGTATTAAAATATCAAATACAACATCTAAAACAAATAGTTTATTATGGATCACAATGCCTCTTGACCTGTGGTCATTTATGTACACAATATTCCTTCTTCTAATAACTTACTACCTTCTATTACATTAACTATTGCAAGTATGATGCCATTGTCATCTACTACAATATTCCTCTTACTGTGGGGCTCAAAACGTTTTCCCAGACACATTCCACTTACAATTGGTGACTTAATCCATTGTTGCCAGCACAAACTGATATTTTTTTAAAAACCAATGCTTCTCAAAAATATTGCTCACAGGATCATACCATTCTGGACTATGTGTTACATTGTTAAAACTTATATTCACTTATATTCATATCACTTTGGGCAAGGGGTTTGACGAAATATTTAAAAATGTATGTGGATATATAAAATAACTTTATTAATCTATATTGTAACGCAGGAATCAACAGACTTATTTGCTGTTATCATTTTTAATATGATCATTGTGCAGTAACTTTATTTTTAAATATAACAGTAAAAGCCAAAGTTTGCATTCAAATGCATAATCGTCATCTCCATGTGCTGCACTCGCATCAGTGCACAGAGCGCTGCTGTTTTCACAAGTTGAAGAAATGCATTTGTGCTAGGTGTTAGTACCAGTCGCTGTCACTAACAAAACAATGTCATATTGTTACTCTTTGTTTCTTTCACAGTTACAAATGTGATGAGGCATTGTAAAGTCAAAGTTTTATTGCTATATTGTCATGTTATTGCCAACTAGGTAGATTTCCATGATTTCACAAAGTAGGGAAAACACAAACTGCTCTGCTATTTTAGTTTTACCAACTGTACACTGGGAATTAATGTTTTATTTATTTTTATAAAGAAGTCTACAAGAGATATTGAAGTTCTTTTCAGAAAAGGTATGAACCACGTTTTTATCTATATTGGATGTCAAAACATTTTCAGGGCTTCCTAGAAAGAATCCAAGATCCCCAACTGCTTCAAAAGAGCATGCATGGACAATCTCAAACCAGTGGTACTCTCTACCTTTGTAATGACTCTGGTGCTGAGAAAAATTAAAAGACAGCTTGGACTAACTCCAGTTTGATATCATCACAACCAACCCACAGAGGATCCCATACCACGTCTACTACAGAACATTTTGGCACACAAGGATAATTAAAACTGCTATGCCTGAGTACTGTTAATTGACTACATGTCACCAATTAACATTGCTCTTCAATGCTCCTAGATTTGGGTCTTGCATCTACCCCCTAAAACTGCATTTTGGACTGGTAGACCCATGTCATGTGTAGAGTGGTAATGTCAATTCTTCAACACAGTTGCTCAACAAGGGAAGTGGGCTAAGCACATGCTGTTGCCAGACACAACTCCACCAGTTTTGTAGGCTTGATCAAACATAATGAGATACCTTATAGAGAACAGAAATGCCATCTGACTCAGTGCTGGCTATGAATGAGCAACTTTACATTTCTTTAAGTCACCATCATTGATGACAGACAATGCACACACAACACATCTTTCCTACCATCAAGAAGGGTCACCAATGCCTTTAATTTTTCAGATGTCTCAGGAAAGCCTGGATGTCTCCAGCTGCGCTCAACAACATTTATGTAGGCTACACCATGACTCGCTGCATTACATATAGTTACAGAAATTGTTCCAGCTCAGCCAGCAAACCACCACAAGAAAAAATGTAGGCCTACAATAGCCATAGGTGGTGGAGAGTGTGTGTCAGCTAATCATTTCCTGGATCTGCTGCTTGCGACGAATCTTGCTGTGCTTTTGGATAAACACAAACATCAACTCTGTCTTTGATATCTCTGTCTTTCGAAACTATCATTGCTGTCAACTCGTCACATGTTGGTTTATTATATATGTGAGCGTGATCTTTTGGATTCATATAGAAATCCAAGAAAACTTCTTTGTCCGTGTTTTTCAGATAAATTTTGTGTAAAGTGCAATACTTTTGCACGTATGGATTTGTATCCATGATTGGCTGTAGAATTTTTAATACGTCCGATCATTTAACTCTTTTGATTCTATTTTGCATCGCTTCTCCGTGATCATATATATAAACCTGACCAAATTGTGGTTTCTTTGAAATTAAACTTGTAGTAGCTCTGTCATATCACCTATGTCCATATATTCTATCTGTTTTCACTGTTCTGTTATTTCACCGAGTAATAATTTCCATTAGTACTAATGCGTCTTTACTATCAGTTTTTTGAGACTTTTGAATTTGAATACTTTCATAATCTCTAACCTGCTCTGCATGTGTATTGTGCCAACATTTTTTAACCTCTTTACGACGTTCTACTTTGTCTTGTACTCTTTGTCTTTTCTTCTTCTACTGTTTGTCTTTTATTTCCGCCCCCACTTGAACCTGTTAGGTTTTCAATTCATCCCTTGGCACAAAGTCTCATCTTGCGGGACGTGAAATTATCTCTCTAAAAATGTCTTGTCTCATCTCTCTGAAAAAGTCTCGTCTCGTCCCAAGATTTTTTTATATAATAGAGAGAAATGCAGGTTAAGATGAATAGATGAATAGGAAATTAAGAAACAAACATTTCTTTGTTCTTATTATTCTGATTTACTAAAAATAGATGGATCTTCTCAAACCATTTTTCCTGATGCTGATGTGCTTTGCTATCTGTCTGTCTGCCCGTCCGTCAGCAGGGGGGCCCAGTTCTGACCTTACATTTGACATAAAATACCCTTACACTCACAAACAATGAAAGGCACAGAAATTAAAAAGTTTAACAAAACATTATTTCAGTGAAAGTGAACTGTAAATTGGTCTAGGTCTAGAGAAAAAAGTGGCTTTTGCATTTTGGGGGTTGTGGTGTAATAAAAACAAAAAGTGAATATCTTCTGAGGCAGTATGTCTACATGCATAATGCACCCCACAATGACTCTTCAGATCACCTGCTAAAATGTGCCCAGCTAGGCTAACATGAGGGACCGTAAACATTTAACACAACAATAAAGAAGCTGAGTCATATTTTTAAATCTACATTTAAATAGAAATGGCTCATTTCACACATCATTTAAATGAACAATGGTGCACTTAGTTGTCTTTCCAAACACCATAACTAGAACAAACTGGATTATGCTGAAATGGGGCACAAGGAACTGAAAGTTAAACTCTGTGCTTAAGTTTAACCACAGCCTGAAGAATGAAAATTGCCCAGAGCTGTTTCTATGTTTACTTATCACACAGTAATAGCATACAGTATGCTAATACACTGCTGAAAAACAATGCAGTTTTTGCTTTATAAAGGGGAAACTTAATTTCAATTTGAGGTTGAATTAGCAGATGTAAAAAAATTACAAAGTACATTCTCCTGTATCAAAGTACATTTTGGAAACACATAACTACAGTTCAGCTGATTTGTAGGAGGACTTTATCTGCTCTATGAGAGGTGGTTTGTTTTCAAGGAGGTTGCCAAAAGTACAGATGGCTGCTTAGGATCACATGGTGGGGGTAAGCCCAATATGTCCTTGAGAAAAAGAGTGAAATCCAATCTGGCAGATGAAGAGCTCTTCTGATAAGACAATGGTGGTAAGCAGGGGCTGCCAGGACACACTGTGAATGATTGTGTTCCAGACAGAGATCCTCACATGGCACCCGGATAAAAGACAAAGCTCATACAACCAAGAGTAGGAAGTGGGAGAGCATGTGAAAATTGTCTGGCACAACAGGCAGCACCAGAAAAATCCCACTTCATAGACTCCCTGCTGGGCTACAGTCAGATCAAGCAGACTGCCCATAAAGAAGCCTGGCACTTTAAAAGCAGGGCAGTTAATGGAAGAGCAGGGAATACCAGAGACCAAGAAGGATTTGTAGCTTGGTGGCTCTCTAGCCACTGTCAGCCACCAAGATAAGCGTTTAGCCCTGAAATGAAAGCCATATTGTATTTAGTCTAGAATTGACTGATGGAAAATTATTCATAAATGAAATATGAACATTTCAAAGTATTACAAAAACAGTCATGGGTCATTTTAATACAATTCAGAGTCAAGGGGGAGCAAAGTGGGCTGGGCAGGGCATAAGTCCTTCAAAAGATCCACTCATGCACCTACCACCCTTGGGCCAATTTAAACTTGCCAGTTAACCTATCCAGCATATCTTTGGGAATTTAGGACAAAAATCAGAGTACCCAAAACAGACCTAGGGAAAATGTGGAAACTCTACACGGACAATGTAAGGGCAAAGAATCCAAACCCAGGATGATGGATCTTTGTGGATTGTTGTGAATTTTTCGCATGGGCTACTTTGGTATTCCACAGTTTTTTACTTTTATATGGTCAATCGCCATTGGTAAATGTTGCAGTATCACTAGCAGATGCCACTGAGATGTTTTCTCAGGCAGTACACGTTTGCTGATTTGGATTTCCTCGTACAAGTTCCTGCCAATGAAGCTTTCAAGAAATAATAATCTTGGCCTCACACCTTCTTTTTCTGTATCCACCAGTAAGCCCGCGATTCTCAAAAGAATCGCAAATCCAAGAATGGCAATCACTTTCTGTTCCCTCCGAAATTTGGAGGGATGAAATATCATGGAGGGTGGTTGCATCCGGGGAAAAGTCATTTAATTAAATAAGCAAATTTGTACTAAAGCGGTTTCATTTTGTGGAGCCGCGATTTCTTTGCCTCTGCTGACACCGACTGCTGGCACAGTGGATCACAGCAAGTTTAGTTTACAGGTTGTGTTATAGGATCTAATGCATTCCATAAAGCTTTTACTTTCGGGTACATTGTTAGTCATAAGCTTCCATAAATATTCAGGATATTCATCCAAAGCAGGCAGCTTAACTTGACCTTTTTGACAACAACATGTAAACTCATCAGTTGTACTGCCAGTTTTTTCTTCAAGGAAGTTAAGTGAATGACAATGACTGCAAATGACACTCATTAATCCCAATGAATTTTCATGAACAGTGGACTCATTATAGAATGCATTCTCAGCTAACTGGCGGAATTGTTCAGCGTCTGTCCGTTGTTCCTGTCTTTGGCTTTTTCTTTGTTGGAATACTGAACGACTTTGTAGCCCTTGTGCAGAGTTTCTTTTTGGATCCGTGCCTCTCTTACATGTAGTGTTTCAGAAACGCGTTGTAGGCGCCTTCGTTCATTGTTTTCATCCCTACGGGCTCGGTTTTGTATTTGTAATCGTTGAGCTCTTTGTTTTTGGAGCCGTGACTCCTTTGCGTGTGCTGTTTCAGAGGCGCGTTGTAGGCGCCTTCGTTCATTGTTTTTATCCATACGGGCTCGTTTTTGTATTTCCGTTATTGAGGTGTTTCGCTTTGGAGCCGTGACTTTTTTGCTTCTGGTGTTTGTGAAGCTCGTTGTAGGAGCCTCCGTTTATCGTTTTTATCCATGCGGTCTCGTTTTTGTTTCTCTGTTACTGAATGACCGTTATGTGATTCAAACATGCCACACAGACTGCTGGCACAGTGGATTAGAGCAAGTTTAGTTTACAGGTTGTGTTGTTTGGGCGCCACCTACTGACTCTGGGAAGCCGCTGTGTTTGACTCTGGGGCGCCGCAGCGCAGTGCAAATGCGCTTCGGTGCGTCCACCGTGCATAAATTAAACTGTCGTTTAGTAATATAGATATTACATTAAAGAACTATTTAAAGGGCAGAAAAGTTAAGGTATGCATTTTGTTATTGACAGCTGCAGGTTTATTCTGCCACAGTTATATGTCAGAAAATAAAAAAATTTGCATTATGATTCTAGGATATCAAGATGAATATAAAACTGGGAAGTGAAGAAAAGGCCCAATAACAGTAAGCAGAAGAGCCTAAGACAGTGCAAGAGACATGGAAGATGAGAGTGCTTTGTGGGTAGTTGAGGGTCTTTTAATATGCACAAGCCCTTTCTATAATCCTTTATACTAAAATTCCCTGAGGTAAAGAAAGCTACCAAAAATTGAATGAAAATGTTCAGAACATTGCTAATATTCTGTATGGCACTTACATTGACCATTAGCATGATATATCCACTTTTCCTTGTTTTGCACTGGAGAACGAGGGGTTTTATTAATTGCCTTCTCCACAATACTGCTTGGGTCCTGTTTTGGTCCTTTCTTTAGAACCCTTGAGCTCTTCTTAACACTGCAAATCACAATCACCACTAATACCAGAAGCAAAAACAGGACTATCATCCACGGGAGATGCTCATTAATGTCAAAGTGTTTGTGTGCACTTGGTTTTGGTGACCCCCTTCTTGTGGTCCTGAAGTTAGTCACAGATGATGACCTTTGCCGGTCTTCAAGAAGACCTGGGTATTTACTTTGGGATTTCGTGATTTCTTGGTATTCTGTGGTAAAAAGGTATCCATTTGTTGAACTACGAAAGGCTGCCTCATTTGCTGTATTAGATGACTCTCTCATTGTACTCACTATGGTAGGCTCTGCTGTGCTGGCCAGGATCCCAGACGAAAGATCTAAAATACCTAGAAGAAGAAAAAACAACAGATGGGAGTCTGAAGTGGCTGCTAAATAAAAAATAACATTAGGATCTATAGACTGGACAGCTGGATATAACAGTAATATGAAACTGGCACTTTCTAGTACTATTTTAAATTTACTTAAATTTAACAATGCTCTGTTGAAGGCAAAGAAGGTCAATCCCAGAATTTCAATGTCTTTCACTATCCTGGGTAAGGACAACTAGTTAATAGACAATATTAGGATGCCCAAAAGTAACAACTGTGGTATAAATTAAGAAACGATGTACAGTGGGGAGTAACAATAAAGTGGTTGTGCGTCCCCAGGCTTATGGCTGGCAATAGGGGGCACGCAAGTTGTAATACTTAAGTTATGCAAGTCTCTGGCTTATAATGTGAGCTAGGGAATCACACAAGTGCACCCACAGTAGTAAGCAGCATGGAGGACTCCTAGAATGTGCATTTCTTTCACAAATTGTAATTAATAACACACATTTTGCAGACATACAATTATAACAATTGTATAACAAATTTGTCATATTTTATACAAATTAACTTCCCCCATATTTGGGGATAGCTAACCAACCGGGTGAACCTAGAAAATGGACAGTAAACCAGCAAATTGAGTCACAGAGGGGGCAAGTTCATTACAGGTAAAAAGAAAACACACAAAAAAATTATGGTATATTTTATTTTAAAATAATTCACCACTTGATTCAGATTTCTTCCCAAAGAATTGGCAACTTCCGAAACAAATGTTTAATAGGTGCCTTAGGCTGGTGTGACACTAAATTATTTTTTTCTGTGATTTTCACTCTTAGACTTCACTTATATAATTTGTAGTGTGTTGAGGACACACTAGGGTGGCATACACCTCTAGTATTTTATCGTGTTATGCAACATCCCATATTAGCCTATGACTCTCTCCTACAAGTAGAAGGGGCCAACTCTTGTGTAGGACTGTCAGAATGAAAACTGCTATTCAAATATAATTCAGATTTATTTTAAAAAGGCCTTCTTTGAAGGTAAAACCTGGTATTTGATTGTAAAAGAACAGCTGTTTGTTGTACATGCGCTGATTTCGGCATTGTGCAAAACTGCAGTATTTTACAGATCTCTTTTTATTATTATTACCACACTTATTTTAGCTTCACTTGCTTGTTGTCTGGTACAAACCTTGTAATCGATATTTAACCCACTTCCTATTGTTCAAATGACTTGAAATTTTGCACACTTACTCACTTCCGGTGACAATACATGAATCAATAATCAGTTTCACTAATTGATCTATTAATCCATGTTAATTAAGAGATGAAATTTTCATATGAAGAACAGTTAAAGATTTCACCAATAGATGGCGGTAGTAATGGATAGAAATATTAAAGGAAGTGTTAAAATATCCATCCATCCATCCATTTTCCAACCCGCTGAATCCGAACACAGGGTCACGGGGGTCTGCTGGAGCCAATCCCAGCCAACACAGGGCACAAGGCAGGAACCAATCCCAGGCAGGGTGCCAACCCACCGCAGGTGTTAAAATATTGATTACAAAATTATACTAAAACAAACCCAAGACTAAAAAGTTAAAAATAATATATATATAAAAAAATACTTTTTAAAAACCACACTTATCTTAAGTTAAAAAGTGTACTAAAAAGTAAAAAAATAAGTCTCTCATACATCACTCGTAAAATAAAAGTGTGGGCACTTCCATCAATCAACATTCAAAAACACTTCTTAAAATCTTAGCAAAAGCGCCCCCTTTTATTTTACAACTGATGTATGAGAGACTTATTTTTTACTTTTTAGTACACTTTTTAACATAATATAAGCGTGGTTTTTAAAAAGTATTTTTTTATGTTGCACTTCACTTCCACAATCAATCTTTTCTGAATTTTTAATGGTTAGCTTGCTATCTTCATTATTGAAACTTTCAGACAGACACCTTCACAGTGTATTTTTTTCCTAACTCAGTATTCTGCAAGTGTACTTTTTGAACACTTTTCCAGTGCCCTAAAAGTACATCTGATTGTGTCCCGTTCACTCTTAAACCCAAGATTCCTGACTATTTAATGCTAAGACCTTCGAATTAAAGTAAATGGAAAATAACTCATAATTCTGATTTTGCTTATATTACAACACTATAAAATCCCAACTTTAAGGAGTCTCATTAACATAAACTAACATGTTGTGTCCTAACGTCAGTTTCTGTGATGCTACACTCACTTACAGTGCATCTGGAAAGAATTCACAGCGCATCACTTTTTCCACATTTTGTTATGTTACAGCCTTATTCCAAAATGGATTAAATTCATTTTTTTCCTCAGAATTCTACACACAACACCCCATAATGACAACGTGAAAAAAAGTTTACTTGAGGTTTTTGCAGATTTATTAAAAATAAAAAAATTGAGAAAGCACATGTACATAAGTATTCACAGCCTTTGCCGTGAAGCTCGAAATTGAGCTCAGGTGCATCCTGTTTCCCCTGATCATCCTTGAGATGTTTCTGCAGCTTAATTGGAGTCCACCTGTGGTAAATTCAGTTGATTGGACATGATTTGGAAAGGCACACACCTGTCTATATAAGGTCCCACAGTTGACAGTTCATGTCAGAGCACAAACCAAGCATGAAGTCAAAGGAATTGTCTGTAGACCTCTGAGACAGGATTGTCTCGAGGCACATACCTGAGGAAGGTTACAGAAAAATTTCTGCTGCTTTGAAGGTCCCAATGAGCACAGTGGCCTCCATCATCTGTAAGTGGAAGAAGTTCGAAACCACCAGGACTCTTCCTAAAGCTGGCCGGCCATCTAAACTGAGCGATCGGGGGAGAAGGGCCTTAGTCAGGGAGGTGACCAAGAACCTGATGATCACTCTGTCAGAGCTCCAGAGGTCCTCTGTGGAGAGAGAAGAACCTTCCAGAAGGACAACCATCTCTGCAGCAATCCACCAATCAGACCTGTATGGTAGAGTGGCCAGACGGAAGCCACTCTTTAGTAAAAGGCACATGGTAGCCCGCCTGGAGTTTGCCAAAAGGCACCTGAAGGACTCTCAGACCATGAGAACGAAAATGGTCTGATGAGACAAAGATTGAACTCTTTGGTGTGAATGCCAGGCATCACGTTTGGAAGAAACCTGGCACCATCCCTACAGTGAAGCATGGTGGTGGCAGCATCATGCTGTGGGGATGTTTTTCAGCGGCAGGAGCTGGGAGACTAGTCAGGATAAAGGGAAAGATGACTGCAGCAATGTACAGAGACATCCTGGATGAAAACCTGCTAAAGAGCGCTCTTGACCTCAGACTGGGGTGACGGTTCATCTTTCAGCAGGACAACGACCCTAAGCACACAGCCAAGATATCAAAGGAGTGGCTTCAGGACAACTCTGTGAATGTCTTTGAGTGGCCCAGCCAGAGCCCAGACTTGAATCCGATTGAACATCTCTGGAGAGATCTTAAAATGGCTGTGCACCGACGCTTCCCATCCAACATGATGGAGCTTGAGAGGTGCTGCAAAGAGGAATGGGCGAAACTCGCCAAGGATAGGTGTGCCAAGCTTGTGGCATCATATTCAACAAGACTTGAGGCTGTAATTGCTGCCAAAGGTGCATCGACAAAGTATTGAGCAAAGGCTGTGAATACTTATGTACATGTGATTTCTCTGTTTTTTTTATTTTTAATAAATTTGCAAAAACCTCAAGTAAACTTTTTTCACGTTGTCATTATGGAGTGTTGTGTGCAGAAGTCTGAGGAAAAAAATGAATTTAATCCATTTTGGAATAAGGCTGTAACATAACAAAATGTGGAAAAAGTGATGCGCTGTGAATACTTTCTGGATGCACTGTATATGGGGTCAATTTAGAGTGGCCAATTAGATGCACATTTTCAGAATGTTGGATTGAAAACCATCATTAATGACAGCACAGCATGCAGTCTTCACAGGGGTAGTATTTTAACCAAGGACTCCGAAGTTGTTAGAGTTCTTCATAATTATTGTGTGCATTTATTTTATTTTATGTTATTTTATTTTATATATTAATTTGCACCTTTTATCTACTGAGGTTAGAGAAAAATAAATGAACAATTTCCAATTCAGTTTATGGTTCTTTTGTAGGTTCAGTTTGGTGAACTGATCCAGATTTTCTAAACTGAGCAACAAGTAAACAGTGTAATTAATTCAAAATTAATTCTTTTACCACATCAAACGTAAGCAATTTCAATACAATTAAGTTTCAACCACTTATTATTTTTATATGCTGATGTACTTCTAGCTGACAATTTTAAGCAGTGGCATATTTTGTCAGGGTAAGCAGAATCAGGCTGAGTGACTTTCTCAGGGTCACCCAATAAATCAGCAGTCAGGACTGAACTGGTAGCTTTGTGCTTTACAGTCCAATGCCTTAGAACACCTAAGATCAATTAAAAAGTACAGAAATAAATATTTAATATCATACAAAGCACTTAATAGGAACAAGCAGAAACTGATTTTCCTTATAATACAACACTATAAAATCCCAACTTTAAGAAGTCTTGTCAACATAAACCAACATGTTGTGTCCCAAAGTCAGTTTCTGTCTTATGTGGCTGCTGGTTTGACACATAATGCCTAAAACAATGAGCTGTATTTAAAAATATTCAGGTCACCTTTATCAAAATATTGCTGCATTTGTAAAGGAAAAAAAAGCAGGCAGATTATGCAGACCCTGAGTTTAAACTAAGATGATCCCACTTTTCCATGCGAGACCACAAGTGCCAACAGTTTTTTTATTCTGAATGCTGTGATATAAGCAGTACCCTCTCTGTTGAGCACTTCCAAAATAATAAAGCAAGTCCGACTTAGAACTGCTAGACCTACCTACCTCTTACCTGCTCTTTCACTTTGTTCACTATTCTCACTTGTTGTGGTTTTACTAACTGACCCCTATTCCTCTCAGTCCTTTTCAGGACAGTGATGTATAAAAGCAGCTATGAAAAGAAGCCTGAATCTTTACAAGCCATATCTGCTGGCACTGTGCTTCACTACAATATTATTAACATTTTTACCTTTTTCACACTCGGTGCATCTGTAAAGAGTGATGATGCACTTATGAAAATATTGTGTGGGTCACATTTGTAGCACTCAACTGGAGTCCTGTGCTATAAACATATTATGATATATGTTGCTGTTGCAAGGACAGTTGTGACGAATGGGAGGCAGGCTTGGGAGTGGAACCCCGGGGAAAGAGCTTTTTGGGAAGGTACAGGGCACCTGCTTGGTCTGACTGGGGTAAAAGGATAATGTTTCTGTGCCAAACATACCAAGCGGTTTAAGAATTGTGCACCTAGTAGTCAGCACTAGACTGAAAACAAGACACCAGTGTAGGTGCTTCTCTTTTATTGAGTGCACCTGCTCAGGATTTTAATGGCTCTTGTATTTAAATATCAGTTGTCCAAATACCAGTAGAATATTTTTTTTTTTTTTTGCTGTTGATGTTTGTTCTTGCTGTGGCCAACACTGTGGATGTTACCATAATAATAAAGTATAAAAAAGCACATACAAATGTAATGTAAAACCCAAAATCATTAATCTAAGTTTGAATATATTTTAATATTTACTTATTTTTAATTGGAATATTCAAACCTTAACTTTTGGCTAATTTGACAGGCTTAATGCAGTTGCAAGGAAAGAATAAATATGGTGTTTTGGACAACACATATATAATTTGCCATTTTTGCAGGTACACTATTGGATAAGACAGCTTTGCTTTTGCTCTCAATGTAGGGTCATGACTGGGCTGTTGAAGCGTTTTTGTTCTTTTAGCAATTAAAATTAACTAAAAACATCATTCTTCATCCCTAATCCAGCTGTTTTAACCAGAGTAGCTGGCAGGAGCTCCAAATCATTTTTAATCACCTTTATAATGTTACTGATCACAAGTGTTGCATATACAGGTGCTGGTCATAAAATTAGAATATCATGACAAAGTTGATTTTTTTCAGTAATTCCATTCAAAAAGTGAAACTTGTATATTTGATTCATTCATTACACACAGACTGATATATTTCAAATGTTTTTTTATTTCTTTTAATGTTGATGATTATAACTGACAAATAATGAAAGTCCCAAATTCAGTATCTCGGAAAATTAGAATATCAATTAAGACCAATGCAAAAAAAGGATTTTTAGAAATGTTGGCCAACTGAAAGGTATGAACATGAAAAGTATGAGCATGTACAGCACTCAATTTTTAGTTGGGGCTCCTTTGGCCTGGATTACTGCAGCAATGCGGCGTGGCATGGAGTCGATAAGTCTGTGGGACTGCTCAGGTGTTATGAGAGCCCACGTCGCTCTGATAGTGGCCATCTTCTGAATTGTTGGGTCTGGCGTACTGCATCTTCCTCTTCACAATACCCCATAGATTTTCTATGGGGTTAAGGTCAGGCGAGTTTGCTGGCCAATCAAGAACAGGGATACCATGGTCCTTAAACCAGGTATTGGTAGTTTTGGCACTGTGTGCAGGTGCCAGGTCCTGTTAGAAAATGAAATCTGCATCTCCATTTTAAAGTTCGTCAGCAGTAGGAAGCATGAAGTGCTCTAAAACTTCCTGGTAGACGGCTGCGTAGACCTTGGACCTCAGAAAACACAATGGACCAACACCAGCAGATGACATGGCACCCCAAACCATCACAACGTGGATTCTGTGCCTCTCCTCTCTTCCTTCAGACTCTGGGACCTTGATTTCCAAAGGAAATGCAAAATTTACTTTCATCAGAGAATATAACTTTGGACCACTCAGCAGCAGTCCAGTCCTTTTTGTCTTTAGCCCAGGCAAGACGCTTCTGACGCTGTCTCTTGTTCACTGAAGCACTGACTCCAGCTGCAGTCCACTCTTTGTGAATCTCCCCCACATTTTTGAATGGGTTTTGTTTCACAATCCTCTCCAGGGTGCGGTTATCACTATTGCTTGTACACTTTTTTCTACCACATCTTGTCCTTCCCTTTGCCTCTCTATTAATGTGCTTGGACACAGAGCTCTGTGAACAGCCAGCCTCTTTAGCAATGACCTTTTGTGTCTTGCCCTCCTTGTGCAAGGTGTCAATGGTTGTCTTTTGGACAACTGTCAAGTCAGCAGTCTTCCCCATGACTGTGTAGCCTACAGAACTAGACTGAGAGACCATTTAAAGGTTTTTGCAGGTGTTTTGAGTTAATTAGCTGATTAGAGTGTGGCACCAGGTGTCTTCAATATTGAACCTTTTCACAATATTCTAATTTTCCGAGATACTGAATTTGGGACTTTCATTAGTTGTCAGATATAATCATCAACATTAAAAGAAATAAACATTTGAAATACATCAGTCTGTGTGTAATGAATGAATCTAATATACAAGTTTCACTTTTTGAATGGAATTACTGAAATAAATCAACTTTGTCATGATATTCTTTTATGACCAGCATCTGTGGTGCCTTTTAGGTACTTTAGCACCCCACTTCCCACATTAATGTCTGAGTTCTCAAGGTACTTAATGTTAACCCAGTTCACAGTTACAGGGAGTTTGAGCCTGACACCTGTCACACATTCAGTGATGCTACACTCACTTATATGGGGTCAATTTAGAGACACCAATTAGCTTAAGATGCACATCTTCAGAATGTTGGAATGTTGGATTAAAAACAGTGCAACTGTGGGAAAAACCATCATTAATGACAACACAGTATACAGTCTTCACAGGGGTAGTATTTTAACTAAGGACTCTGAAGTTGTGAGAGTTCTTCATAATTATTTTGTGCATTTATTTTATTTTATGTATTACTGAGGTTAGAGAAAAATAAATCAACAATTTCCAGTTCAGTTTATGGTTCTTTTGCAGGTTCAGTTTGGTGAACTGATCCAGATTTTCTAAACTGAGCAACAAGTAAACAGTGTAATAAATTCAGAAATTAATACTTTTACAACATCAAGCGTAAGCAATTTCAATACAATTCAGTTTCAACTATTTTTACAGGCTTATGTATTTCTAGCTGACAATTTTAAGCAGTGGCATATTTTGTCAGGGTAAGCAGAATCAGGCTGTGTGACTTTCTCAGGGTCACCCAGTAAATCAGCAGTCAAGACTGAACTGGTAGCTTTGTGCTTTACAGTCCAATGCCTTAGAACACCTAAGATCAATTAAATAATACAGAAATAAATATTTAATTGTGCACACAGCACTTAATAGGAACAAGCAGAAACTGATAAGCAGTAAGTCACAGGTTAAACAATGTCAGTTCCAGAACAGAGGTCTGTCTTCTTTCTGGATCCTTCTTAATACGATTTGGAATTGTAATTTTATCTGAAAGTTATCCCTGTGCTATCGCTGTGCTTTGGAGGCATGAAACGGACCCCTCTCTGGGTTCACATACTTGTGTGTAATTATGGGTACCTGATTGTTTGATAGCTCAGTAACTAAAAATAAATAATAAATAAACATTCAGACAGATGAAGTATAAACTATACAATATAAAGCTTGCCACAGGCACCTGTGCACTCGTCTATTACTGTCTAATAATGGAGTTATTACTGTAATAACTGTAATTATATTACTATATTACTGCAATGTTGCTGATTAACACTTGTTATGGGGTTGGCACAACAATGACCCAACATATTAGATTCTATAGTTTGTACTGAGTGTGATGTGTTTGATGGGATGTGGTTTTATACACATCTCAAAAGACATTCATTGTAGTTTCATTGACAATTTTGTCCTATGTACTGTAAGTGTGTGCATTAAGGGAGCTGTGATGGACTGACTCTCTTTCCAGATGCTGCCGGGATATGATGTGGTCTCCACAACTTTGAACTGGCTTAAGCATTTTCAGTAAAGCATGACTAAGCAAATTCCCAGAGATCACAAACACAAAGGGAAATTATAACTGTTCCTTTCTCCACGTATCAGCTCTAAGCAGCATCAGCTGACTTAAGCAAAATATAATGCTGAATAAGGTAGGTAAGAGCCTGTCTATTATAGTAGTCAATATCTGGACACACATAACATCACATAATCAGCCAGTCCAGCACCAGACTCAGTAGGGCTCAGTAGCTCCAGGATTTCATTCCAGCCAGTCACAAATGAATAAACCCATTGCTAAAACTGACCCTTTGTTTAGTTTTATGTTTGGTTTTGTTTTGGTCTTCTAACAAATGTCACTTTGGATTTGGTGTTGGACTGTGACCACTACTCTGGAATGCAATCATTTATTTCTAAAATGTTACTACATAACAACACATTCTTGTTGTAAATACTAATGTACTGAATTGCAGCTAAGTCTACTAACTAGAAGTGAGCTTTTCATTTAGCAAGGGAACAGTGGAATGTGGCTGAATTTGAGCTAATAAACAATACAAATACAAATATGAGCTGATATGTTGGAGAATGGCAAAATTGCTCCTGCTACTTTCTAAAAAACAGATATCACATGTTCAAAGATGGTCTTGATGGCTGAAAAAAGCCAGGACCGGATCTGTTTACCTGAGATTTAAATGGTTATCTTGTGTTTTGAGCTGGAGACTCATGTACTTGATCATGACAGGAAATGAGAACCACTAAAATAAATTAATGGAAAAATGGGGAGAACAAACAAATGCTACATAGAATCCCAATCCTATCCAAAGTTAATAAGCATGGCAGCACATTTTTCTGACACAACACTAAGGCAACTGCCTAGAATTGTAGTGAACCACATAGTCCCTGGCTTTACATTAACTAGCCACAAGTTCAAAATTGATTTGCATCAGGCATGTCAAATAAATCTCTTCTTCATCAAATACAAACCCACACACTAACCAACATTCAAATGGAGTATAAAGCTACAAAAGTGAAAGGGTCAAAAGGAGTAAGAAACACCAAAATATACTACAGCTATGGACATTTACTTTTTCTTAAAAGAATATTATCTACTTTCTGATTAATGTGTGTACAAAATGACAATTGCTACAGAATGAGAATCACAAGCAGAATTTTCTTATAGAAAACATCTCCATGGTCTGAAACAGGAGATCATACTTTAGTAACTTCTAACTATTTTACTAAGCAGCTTACAAAAATGACGGTGTTTAAAATGTTAATAATATTACAACATTGTAGTTCAATTTTTTTAAGTATTACCTCAGGTGCATTTCTTAATTTAAATATATATTGTCCCATGCATTAAGCAAAACCATATGGCGGCTAATTACAAGGGGACAAAGAGAATTAATTCAAGCTACACTGTGGACAGGCTAATTGTTTCCTATATAGATGAGAGGACTTCAACCCAGAAGATCCTTCTGAATCTGACGCTGACCTGCTTGAAGCTTCACCTGTTCCAGTCTTCAGGGTTTATGGCCCGTGTCATGCAAGCGCGTCAGAGGAGCACCTTCTGAGCTTATCTGAGATACGTAATACAACTCTGAAAGGAGAGGGGGTGCTGGTGCTAATCATGACCTTTTTTTCCCACCTCCACTGTGGCGATCAGATGCCTAGTAAGGACTAACCCAACCCCTTCTGGTTTCTGGCCTATAAATCTCAAGGAGATTATCATTCTGTGATTCAAGCATTTTACAAATTTGAGCTCCATTTCTTTGACTCACATCAGAGAATGTTTCGCTTAAATCCTAAAGATGCTGTTAGAGATTCTTTTTGTTGGTTTATCTTCAGCCATAGAGTGCTTGTTTGTTTACTTCTGAAGAAAACAGCAATAGGTGTTATTAAATGGAAGAGGACTGGTTGGTGCCCCAAAATGTATTATTTCCAATGTGTTATTCCTGGCAGATGAAGCACAAAATTTGATCTTTTTTTTTTTAAATCCTGCATCACAGTTGCCATCATGGCAAATAAAGATGGAAATCCATTGTGGGTCCCCAATTCTTTGTGATGTCTTGGTCATCTGTCAATTTTACAATATATAACTCATCTATACAATGCACTATTTCCAAAAACAGCAAAGCTATTCTGAAAAGACAGCAACCAGAAAACGTGCACATATGTATATATATTATAAATATCTCAATGTATATCATGTTTTACTTCTAAGAACATACTCATAATTATCACTGTGCATATAGATGTTTAATATCTGATTAATATTTCATTTTTTGCTTCGGGTGTTTATTTTTTTGTGGACTGGTCTTGCTTTTAATTATTGTCTGTTTTGATTATTTATTATTTAGTTTAAATTAATCATTTCTTTAGAGTGTTTTTGTTTGTACATTGTTTATTTGAAAATGTTTGTTTTACTCTGCTTTGTTGGATATCTTTTTAAATTTAATTTAATCCACAACTCTCATGGTCATGGTATATAATACAATAATACTATAAATAAATAAATATCATTCTCAACTATTCATTTTCTTAACGTGCTTATCCAGGACATGGTGGTAGGGCAGCAGGAGCCAATCCCAACCATCATTGGGCGCATAGGAGGAGTTAACACAAACACCATTTTATCAATAACTATTCACTAACCAATTTCAACTGTGGGAGGAAACAGGAGTATCTGGAAGAAATCCACATGGACATGTGGAGAACATGCAAACTCCGAGCAGGTAGCACCCAGGACTTCAACCCTTGGTCTCCTTTTTACGCTATTTTCTCATTATATTTTTTTGCAATATCAAGCATATTCTGGATTTTTTTCAGGTAAGGGAACTAGAGAAACTTTAGAGGTAAGGAAGTTCTACTAACTGATTGGAAGCAATATGTTGCCTGCTGATTAGCATATGCAAGTAAGATTTTTACAGTACTCTGTACATGTGGCAATAATGACCCTATATATAAACTTATAAATGTACTAGGCAGCCAACAATGAATGCCATTTGCCCAACATTATATATGGACACTTTTTCCTGGATAACCTGATTAACTAATATAATATCTATAAATGAGACCAAGAGTTCTCACAGCACCCCTCACTTGAACATGAGTCCCGGACAGGCTCCTGGATGTTACTGACACAAATTCTTTCTATTTGTCACTCCTCTGCACTGTTATGTTCAGTGGATGTTTAGCACTTGTCATCTTCTCATAATTTGTGTGTCTAACAAATCAGTTTATTAGAGCATTGTACAACTATGTTTTTTCTTTCTCTACACACCATGACCAGGAAATTCAGATGTCATTTAGGAGGTGAGGTATGCCAAAGAGGAGGGGATATGGCAATTAAGGGGCAGTGAGTCCAAATTAAAAAATCAAGTGAGCTGCATGCAATAGACAACACCCATTTGCTGCCACTCCTTGTATTATATTGGTAGAGGCAACCCTTGTTCTATGTGAGTGCAATTTCACTGCAATGTGCCAAGGCAAATTACATCTTCTAGGCACATCACATGACAGTAAACTGCAATACAAACTTCATCGTGCTGTCATATAAAGAATTTATCTATTAAACTCAGCATAAGAAAGCTCACTTATAAGCATTTGTTATTCATGTAAAGTACCAAGGGCATTTTAAATTTTTAATCAAACAAACAGGATTGTGGGTGTTTGTTTTGCTCTTATTAATTGTAAAAAGGTGTTCTAGTTTCTCTTTGTTCAGGTCTCTGCTTCACTTGTGTTTTTTAATAAAGCTTGAATCTCAACAAAATTATCAAACAAAAATTTGTATCATTAACAGTTCAACATGTGCATTCCAGTTTATGTATAAGACTAGCACTTAGCATCATTTTCAAGGAAACTTGTTGATTTCTTAATTTGCTGCCCACTTATCTTGTTTACAGTTAAGAGCTGTGGCCCTCAGTTAAAAAATACTGAGAACCTCTGAATTAGACAAACTATAATTGATATATTGTTAAGATCTAATACTGTATTTTATTTTATAAGCTTACACTACATCTCTTTGTTCGACTCACAAAGAGAAGACAGACAACTATCTTTTGATGCTTACTTCTTCAGTTTCATTTGGCAAGATAACAGCTCCTGAAGCTCTGGCAAACCCATACAACTGATCTCTGAGAGGCGCTTAGCTCAGACTAACACTAAAAGCATGGAGAGTAGAGTTATTTTATAGTGTCTATGAGGAGAGTGAGTCACCACCTCCTCCCCTCATGTCTCCAAGGAAATGGGTTTAGCTGATGTAATGTTACCTGAAAGCAACTGGATAAAACCAGTCTCTGCATGGTGTACACGCCCACAAGAGACTTCCTTTGTGCTTGACGGGTGTCACGTTACTTGAACTGATCAGCACATTTGTAATGTACTCTATAGTTTAATATAAAAATAACTTTTGTCACAAGATTTGTGCAAATTAAGACAAATTTTCCAGATCAGACTTCATCTAGACAAACATTATTAAATAGTAATTTATATAAAAAACTATTCAAATCTACTCTACAGAATGTGTCCAATGTATATATACTATGTTTTTCTTCAACAAAAAGATGTCATTCACAGCTGTGGTTGTTTTAGACAACATTCTCTTAATATGATTCTATGTATATTTCAATAAATAATTGGCTTAAATCATAAACATATGAGCTATTATCACGGACAAAAACAGATTTCAGTATTAATGTTGTATACATGTGCTGACAAATCAAGAGTCTAATTTAATTCTTGACAATATAGAAGCTATGATCAACATCAGAGAGAAAGGTCTGGATAAAAAGAAAATGTTTTCTAAATATATCACTGTTAATGAACAAATGTGAACCTGCATAATCATATTTTATATTCATGAGAAGGTGAAATTAGTCTAACATTTAGCTTTATCACTATGCCACCCCAAAACTGAATTGTCAAATGTATTGATACTGAATGCTGTAAAAGGAGTATGACAGAGGCTGACAGAGTTCTTATTCAAGACATAATAGGTAAAGTATGTTAAAAATTATTCTAATTCATCCGTCCATCCATTCTCCCAACCCATTAATCCATGGCATGGAATCTAATCCTTTCTTTGGACAGGGCATCAGCCCATCACGGCCGATACTAACTTGTTGGTTTAAATTTGTCCAGAATTACATTGTTAGGAAAAAAATATTGTAGTTTGTATAGGTCTTAGGTTAACAGAATGTATATCTATCTATTCGATATATAAAATGCTAAGGTTTGTCTGTTACGCAAAAACTTGCAAACCCCTGAACCAAATTTGATTTGAGTCTTGATCTTGGTCTCAATCATCTGAGTATATCATGATACACATAACAATACCCACGATTTGGATGTACAGGCTACCTCGGCCAAGAAACTGGGCTTTTGGTCCTTCTCATGGAGAGCAGTGATGCGTACCATGGCTGACAGGAAAAGCACAGCACTTACACACCACTTAGTAGCTTAGTAGCTATAAGCTGTTACTGACTCTTGTGACAGTGAAGCTCAATGCACAGGCCGAATGATTGTTTTTGTTGTAACTGCAAGTCATACATACACTCCAACATGGGGTGTTGTGTTTTGTGAGAGGTGCATGCGCCACTTTTCTTTGGGGACAAGAGGTCCAATTGTTACTGATTTGTTTATAAATGAAGAACATTTTACTGACACATGACAGAAGCAACAAAGTGACTATTGCAACATACTGTATGTGCTTTAATTTGGAATCCAATTTTATTGCTCTGCATTTTGATTTCTGTTCAACACTTTTGGCCAATAAAAATAATCTGCATTCTGAGGGGAGACTCTGGCTTTAAGATTAACCTCTAGATTGTTTTGTACATTGGGACTAAGATGTAATAAAACCTAATTTGAAGACAATAATAGAAAGGAAAACATTATATATGGTTTATCACAAATTAATGCTAAATCAGATAATACTAAATCAGATTAGTCAGTTTTCTAATGACTAATAAAAATCAAAGTAAAGAAACAATTATGCAGTAATATGCACACTGCATAGAGAAAAAAGATCAAAAACAAATTAGCTTGCCTGGAACAAGCAAGAGCAGCACCCTGATGAAACACTTTTATAATGAAAACTGTTAGAACCCAGTAGCCACTTGGCAACAATTTATCGCCTAGTAACACAACCAGTCAAGAAAGTATAGTTTGTAAAACAAGTCAAAAATGTAAAAACGTTTTGCTGCTTAATTGTCAGCAGTAGTCTTGTCAATTGACCTGATGATTATTAGTGATGAGCAACACTATGCAACACATAGATACCTATCACAATCATTATTTTCTTACTGTTACTGAAAACTGTATTCATCTGTTATGGAAAAATGTATATTTATAATATATAATTTAATATTTATATCAGCCTCACAGATTCCCGAGACTTGGTCTGAATTTTAGTCTGGTGGCTGTTGACTGGTCTAATATAAGTATGAGTATATGAGTGTGTATCAGTTAATATAAGTATGAGTGTATGAGTGTGTATCAGTTAATATAAGTATGGGTGTATGAGTGTGTATCAGTTTGACCTATGATGGGCTGTCGCTCTGCACTGCATTGGCTGCTCTCTTTCATCCACTTGTGTCAGGATTGTCTCCGGCTCCCCTGACAACCTTGAATTGTATTGAGCAGGTTTCTACATGAAGTTTTTAAATGTCATGATTCAGCTGTAGAAATGTGTGTTTCATATTATCTCTTGGATGCACCCATTCCTCTCAGATATTCACCTAATTCTCTGGGTGTATATCAGTGGTTCCCAACCTGGGGTGATTGATATTTTTGCCAAGGGTTCAAGAGGGACTGAACTAGATGGAGCTACACTGCTGCTTGTACTCAGTTTATCTCTCCTGCTGGCAGTCCTAGTAGTATCGCAGCAATTTTAACCGTGCAGCACATCTGTTGCAGGTGTTATTGGGGGACAAAGCTCATCGACTGTGTTTCACTGCTTAGTGGTGCGCCAGCACCCATTGCTCTCCAATCCCCCTAACCCCTCGATCACTGATGCGGTGTCATTTTCTCCCTTGATGCTTTCTTGATGCTTCGTAGGAAACCCCAACCCCAGGAATCAAGTGTTAATCAAGTGTCAAAGCTTCTCAAGGGATACATTTACAAGATTACTGAGATTTATAAAGATAAATCATTCAATTCACATTTAACTGTTAAGCACTGAGTTAAAAATTTATTGTTTCAAATTTAAATTCACCTGCAGTAGTGTATGTGGTTCAAAAATAAGAAATTTGACTTCTTCATCAAATTTGTTATCAAATTTGATACTTTTGTAGTGGGTACAAACATAAATCAAACATTTCCTAGAAAAGGTATGGAACCACTGGTGTACTGTATATATTCTTGTACAAATATGGATTTATAGAATAATTACTGTTTATCTAGTAGGAAGTACAAATATTTTCTATTTAACAAAGTAATGCTTTGGTTTTCATAGAGGTTAAAGACTACAGGAAATATCTGTACTGTTATAGGTTAATTTTGAATTAGAAAAATTGCAGACAAATAAGGTTGCTACCTTCATGTAAAGTTTATACTGTGAAAATATAACTTACATTAAAATTTATTAAAAAAACAAACATCAGAGTTGAATTTCCACTCCCAAAAAGCTCTACTGTAATTTCTAGCTTTCATATGGCCACTGTTTACAGCATAAACATAAACTATTAAGCAAGTGTTTGTCCTTAAACATTTAGTGACCTTCTCATATCTTAATGTAGCTTATTTTGGCCCAAAACAAGTTTCATGTCATTAAGTTCAGGATGAAAATGCAGCCACTACACTAGTTATTACTAAATACTCCTTTCCTACAGTCACTAAAGAAATTATACACTTAGAAATCAAATTCAAAACAGTTATTACTTCAAACGTACAAAGTCTTTATAACATGTGACAAAATACATGCAACAGTTCAGACTAAAAAGCAGATTGTCCATCTAAAGTGGCCTAGCATTAGAGAATGCATAGTTTGATCTGTGAGCATAATCTTGCTTCACAACAGTTCTACCAATTCTCTAGCAAATTAATAAATTCAGTGGAAATGTAACTTACTGTCTTGTAAAAAAGAAGTAGAAGAACCCCCAGTGTTTTCCTCTGCTGAAGATGACCTTGTGAAAATCTCCATGGTGAAAGATGGGGCAAATGAGAGTGAGCATATATTGTCCGACTCTTTTGTTCCAAGCACAGCAATTACAAGCCCCTGTGCTGAACAGTTTGTGTGGGTCTTACAGCGCAGCACGCTAGAAGGCACATCAGAGAAAGTCCCACGAGGACACGGTTTACATTTCACATCTTCCAAACTGTTGCCCTTTTTTCTGACACCCCAGCCCTTTGGACAAACCGAGTGAAACTTACAATTGTTGTTTTGCAAAAAGTAGTTAGCTGGACAAGTGCACTCACGATCATACAAGGCCGTGCAGGGGGATTTTTCAGTCATAGGTTTAACACAGTGCCTTCTGCAGCGGTGACACTGCTCGATGCCATTCTCATGTTTTGTGTAAGTCCCATTTGGGCATGGGCTGCATTCTCTTAGATATTCAACTGTACAATGTTTGGAAACATATGTTCCAGCAGGGCACTTGTCACACAGCAGCTCCTCCCCTGTGTTCTCATCAGTGTGACGATACTTCCCACTCGGTACAGATAATAAAGCTTCACTAGAAGCTTTTCTGCTGTGAGCTGAAATGTCACAGATGAACACAAAAAGGAGCTGAAACAAAAACAAGCATGTCAAAGTTAGGCAAGCAGGCAGGCAGCACATAAAGATTTTATGTAAAGTCATTTTGGTTCACAAAGAAATGAGAAATAACTTAATATCATGTCAAAACTATTTCATATTCACACAGTAGTAAGGCTTAAGGAATAATGTAACATTCTTGAAAACCATTATATTTACAGCAATGTAACATTCTTAAACCTTTTAAATGAAGTTCAGAGACATAAGGAGGTGTGTAGGCTAGAGCCTATCATTGCAGCATCTGATGTAAGGCATTAATCAATACTGCAAAGGGCCTGTTTTCAACTACAATTTAACCTAACAAACACATTTTTACAGATTTGGTAGGAAACCAGAGGATCCAAAGAGGAGAATAGCCAGGCTCCAGATTGGGTGTGGGATTCAAGCAGGACACTGGATTCATAAGGCAGTCTACATTAACAACTGCATCACTATGCCACTCCTACTGTACATAGTTTACTGTAAATAACTACAGTAATACTCAATATCCCAGAATGAAATATCACATTGATAATGTATTCAGACCCTTTTCTCAGTACTTAGTTGAGGAACCATTGGCAGCCATTACAGCCTACAGTCTTCTTGGGTATGATGCAGTAAGCACCACACACACACACACACACACAAACACACACGCACACGCACACACACACACCCCTGGACTTGTGGATTTTCTTCACTGCAGATTTTCTCAAGCTATAGCAGGGTGGATAGAGACTTTTGGTGGATAGCTATGTTCTAGTCTCTCCACTGATGTTCAAGTGAGTTCAAGTCTGAGTTCTGACTGGGCCACTCAAGGACATTCACAGAGTTGTCCCTAAGCCTCTCCTGTGTCATCTTTGCTTTGTACTTGGGGTGACTGTCATGTTGGAATGTAAATCTTTGGCCCCGTTTGAGGTCCAGAGCTCTCTGAAGGAGATTTAGCTGCCTTTTTGCAACCTCCAAATGGGATTACATGACTCATTTACTGAATATAGACTTATGTCTGACCACTCTGCCATAAAGCATGAGATCAGTGGAGTATTAGTTGTCCTTCTGGAAGTTTCTCCCATCTCCAGACAGGTTCTTTAGAGTACAGCCAGACTGACAGTCAGGTTCTTGACCATCTCTCTTACCAATGGCATTCTCTCCCAATTGCTCAATTTGACAGGGTGGCTACCTCAAGAAAGAGTCATGGTTGTTCCAAACCTCTTCTATGTAAGAATTATGGAGGCCACTGTGTACTTGGGAACATTCAATGCTACAGGATTTATTTGGTCATCCCTAGATCTATGACAACACAGTCCTGTCTCTAAGCACTTCAAGAAATTCCTTCAACCTCATGGTTTGGTGTGTGCCTTTCCTAAACATGTCCAACCAATTGATTTAACCACAAGTGGACTCCAAGCAAGGAGTAGAAAACAATGATCAGAAGAATGGGATGCACCTGAGCCACATTTCAAGAGTCATATCAAATGATTTCAAACTTGTGTCAACGTGATATTTCAGTACTTCATTTTTTTATTTTTGCAAAAAATTCTAAAATCCGGTTTCAGCTTGCTTGATAAGGAAAAATAATAATTTAAATGATTTAAGCATAAGGCTGAAACATAACACAATGTACAAAAATCAAGGGGTCTGAATATTTTCTGAAGGTAATTGGCCTCTCATTTGAGGGCCTTTTAGATTAATCAGTAAAGCTAACTCTTAAGTCTATTACAGTAAATACCCCCGGACTTCTATTAGTACAAGTCTCTGGTTCCTCTTAAAGGCTCTGGTGAATTAAGAAGAATGCATCCTAGAAGATTAGTCATGTACTAGAAAGGACAGTAACAAGGCAAAAGTTGAATCAGAATCCAAAAATAAGAGTCATTACTAAAAGCAAATACCGGGAAACCAACACAGTGAAAGAAAGTGAACATCATTAACATGACTGCAGAGTCTATACTTTAAGTATCATCCTTTGGAATTTTCACTCCTAGCAGACCGGAATGATGAGCATGTCATTATGTCCAATATACTGAGTACAGCAGGATATCAGTACAGTAAATAAGACATGCGAAGGAAAAGCTACAGCACTTATTTTATGGGCATGTGAATGAATTAAATGAGCTGGTTCAGAAAATGTGTGGATAAGGGAATGGTTTAACAGTTCATAAATGACATATAAAATTGATCAAACATGTCAAAACAAAAAAAAAAAAAAACGCTGTCAAATTACTGCAAGAAATGGCAGTCATGATCCTTTTCAAGATGTACTCTGTAGCTACCAGCCCCTAATCCTTTGAGTGTTTCTGAACAATTCTTCTGCATGCTTGGCCACTGCCTATGATCTTTGGCTTCTAGCAATGTATTTCACGCATGCAAAGTGAGACAAGCTCACACAAGAAAAGATAAGAAAGCCAAGAAAAAATAAAACAAGCTGATATAAAATCATTTTCTTGGCCAAAATTAATTCCCTTTACTAAGCTAACAAAGTAAATGTTAACTGACTAGAATATGGTAAGTAAATGGCACCATGTTGTGTACATTCCCTTAGTGACATCTCTTATAAAGGTGTTGCATGCTCTTATTGAAAGAACTGTTAAATACGGATGTCAGGTACATAAAAGCAAATCACTCTCTTCAACTGTATACCAGCAAGGTCTATAAAAGCTGCTTTTCAGTACAAATTAATTGAAAAATTCTATTGTGCTCACTATGTACTCAGCTATGTTAAAGTCCAAAGTGTTGTTTGAGCTGTCAACAGGTGTTGCATAGATTGTACATTTCCAAAAATCCAGTGTCTATTGGATGTTTTAAGCTAATGAAAATGGCTTTCAACCAAGCAGAGAGAGAGAGAGAGTGTTATTCATATTTGTACACACCACAAGGGAGTAGGCCTATACAACAAGTGATTTATTATTATTGGGTATTTGGCTGACCCTTTTATCCAAAGAACCCTTACAACAGCATTTATTATTATTTTTACATAACTGTACATGCATTTAACAGCTGGAGAACAGGCAGAATAGTGACTTGTTCAGGGTCACAGAGCAATTTGGAGGTAGAAATTGAACCACAAGCATTATGGTTTAAAGTCCACCATACTGCCTACCTTAAGAATCTACTTGAGAAGGTAATGAGAGTAAGTCTTTGACTGGATCAAAATCTTGCATTCCAAAATAATTACATTAGAATTAATCAGTTCAAGACTCCATTTAGTGTTGCTGCATTTTAGCTGGGTTGTAATTCCACACAGGTCATTACTAGTATAAAATTTACACATTCTCCCTATACCAGTGTAGGGTTTTTCCAGATACTCTGCTTTCCTCCCACAGTTCAAATGAACATTTATGTCACAGCTTCAGACTAAAGTTAATGTTTAACTTGTATGTTAAAAGATCTGCATGTTAACATATTCTGTAACTTTACATTTAACCAGTGAGGTAGTGTGTGCATAATGTGCCCTTTGACTGCTGAATTAATTACTATCTTGAAACTGATGCTGCCAGGATGGTTTCCTGCTCCCAGCAATAACTACAGTCCTAGAATTGAAAACAACTAAGATCTACAGCCAGAATAGCTACCATTAAACCAAGCACACATTTTCAAACGTCTGCAACAATAATGAGTTTGTATGATCCTCAACACTAAAGACCCAAAATGCCTACTCTTAATTTTTTAAATGAGCTATCACAAAATATCACAAATACATTAAAAATACTTTCAAAATCAGTTTTACAATGTAAACTGCATCCTATGTTACCTTGTACTTATTACCACATAAATAATGTTGGTTGTAGATATATTAATATGAGCTGCCACCTCCAAATTTACAATAGCGCTTAAACACTAGTTAAGTTCAGTGAAGGAGCATAAAGATGTGATGTAGCTGATTTTGTGAAATGCACATTTAGCTTTTATTATAAGAAATATTATGATCAGAGTAAATTATTTTTCTTTAACATAGTAGGCAAAAGAGCTGGTGGTGGACTTCCAGTGTTCTAAGATGCCATCGAGAGCAGTCAACAACCAGGGAAGGACAAGGAAGTACCCTGGAGGTTCACATTAAAAATAAACTGTACTAGTCTAACAACACAGTGGTATTATATAAGAAGGGCCAGAGCAGACTGTACTTCCTGAGGAGAGTCTGGCCATTTGATGTATGCAGCAAGCTGCTGGAAATGTTTTACCAATCCATAGTAGCCAGTGTGTTGTTCTACGTCGCAGTCTCATGTGGAAGCGACTTCAACTGAAAAGAAGTATAATGCCTGAAAAAATTGATCAGGAAAGCCTGTTCAATCACAGGGAGAACCCTAGACATACAGAAAGCTGTTGTGGAAAAGAGGATGATGGCAAAATTGGATGCCATCATGAAAAATCCCCTTTAGGAGTCACTTTCTTGGAGCACATATAACCATAGGCTCATTCCACCACAGTGTGCTAAGAAGCACCTCTAGGGGTCTTTTTTGCATACTGCTATCAGGTAAGACAATGCTTACACCCGACATACTCTTTAAGTTCATTATGAAATATCTTTACAATATATCTTTATTTGTTTTGATACATCAATTGATTTATTGGCTTTATTATTGTTCTGTTAGTCTGTATCCTTGTTTTTATGTTTCGCTGTTGTAAGCATCTGAATTTCCCTTTGGGATAAATAAAGTTTATCTAATCTAATCTAATGTGTTCTCAAAGCTTATTTGTCTTTTCCTCACATTCCATCTTATTTACATGTTACAGGGAGACAGAGTGTTTCCTGACAGCAGTGGGTAAAACTGGAAAACAAACCCAGGAGTGGGCACCAGTCCATCACAGGGCACTCACACACTCATTATAGTTGCGAAATACTGGACTGCACTGTGGGAGGAAAGCTGGACACCAAAAAAAGCTCACACACACGCACACAAAGGTAGAGCATGCAAACTTCACAATGATACAATTCATGTCGTAAGTTACACTGTTCTGATGACTGACAAATTAATCAGTTTGTTCTGTTTAATGTCAAATGTTTTTCAAACATGTTAATGTTTAGTTATTAATAGAATTTTCATATATGAATGGCAAAACCTCAAAAAATGAATAAACTATTCAGGCAATTTCTTTGTCTTTATAATTAAAAGTTGCATACAAGAGAAAACCTAAAGGTTTTGAGCCTGAACCTGAAAGTGGTATTTTTGAGTACTGATTTTCTTAATAGCCCAAGATTGCTGCAAACTGCAAAATCAATTATTGTGATATCACTGAATTTCTAATGCTCGTGATTAAACACAATGCAGGAGATTCAGTCTTGCATAGTCGATGTGTACAGTGCTGAACTCAACTCCTTTATAATCCACAGGCACAGTTTGAGATCAACTGCACAATTCTGAGGTAGGAAATCCCTTATTAAAGATTACTTTTAACAACAACATGAGAAACTGCTGCCATTGTAGACCAGCCATAACTGAGATTTGAGAGAGGTGGTGCATTAAATAACCAACACTAAAAGGATTAGTTATCCGTTCTTTATGAACAATGCACATTGGGTACCCAGAATGTTGACACTTGAAATGAAGCATCTAAAGTTCCAAGGATAATTGCAAGCTACTGAATACAGACTGGGAAACATGGATACATCACTATGAGCAATAGTTCAACAAAATGGAAATGATGGAAGTGTGATAATTCTTCAGCACCAAAGAAATTTAAAGTACATATCATGTGCAAATGTTTTAATGATAATGAGGGCATAGTTCATATTTATGCATTTCTTGAAAGGGCCCCAAAATGGTCAACATTACATGGAAAGCTGTCAACCATCCTTCTTCTACTCGCACCCTACAAGCAGCAAGTATTGCTCTGTAGAAGTATGGGTACAAAGAGATGCCACACCTACCCTATTCTCGTGACCAAGCTCTTTCCACCTATTCCCTAGTCTGAAGGACTACCTCAGTGGGACACACTGCTTTATGCTAGTGATAAAGACGTCAAGTCAGTTACAGACGAGTGGCTGTGCAGGTGAGATAAATTGCTTGAAGTTGCTTAGAATATTTTTTTCAGCATTATAAAAAAATGTGTTAGTGTCCATGGAGATTGCACTAAAAAATAAAACCTGTTTGGTTTTAGTCGTGTTACTCTTAATGGGTCAAGTGCTAGGCCACTTTTAATACAGTATTCTACATAGTTTAGATTATTTCCATTTTGCTTCATTAAACTTATTGACAACAACACTATAATATTGTGGTAGAGCTTGTTGTCTTGCCACTGAAATATCAGAAGGTAGATCTCTTCTCCTCATTGCAAATAATCAGGCCAACGATGGTGGATATCATTGGCAAATTTAATGAATGGAGTTGGAGTGCTGCTTCTGAACCACACAGGCATAATTAAGGTTGAACAAGGAATATAGCATGGTGCTCAGCACTCCACCCTGCAGGACACCTGTAATGAGGGTCAGTATGGAGAAAATGATGCCATCAATACATACATGCTGGAGTCTACCAGTTAGAAAGTCTAAAATTGATTTGTAGAGGCTGGGAGTAATGTACAAATGTAGGGAAATGGGAATCAGCTTTAAAAGAACAACAGTGTCAAATGCTTAATTATATTTCATAAACAGTAGACAAACTAAGTAAAACCAAGGAACTGATAATAGACCTACCCCCAAGGAAAAGTCAGCCATTTAAAATCTGTAAGACCTTCCACCTTTAATAACTTAAAATGGGCACAACACATCTCAACTACTGTCAAAAAAGCTCAGAGCCTTTACATCCTTACATATCTGAGGAAGTCCTGGATGTATTTATCTATGCACACCAACCTCTACAGGTTTACCATGCAGTCTGTGCTCAATGATTGCATACCATGCTGGTACAGCACCTGCAGAGCTTGGCACCACAAAGCACTGCAGAGTGTGTTGAGGTCAGCACAGAATATTACTGGCACAAAGCTCTGTTCTGTTCAGGACGTCTATAACTCATGCTGCCCAAGACCTCAGCCATCCTCTGTATTCACTTTTGTCCCAGGACAATTAGCACTCACACCACTATATTTAGGCTGTCTATATCCATAGAATACTTGATGTGTGCTCTTGTACGTATTGTATTCACTGTCTGTGTCGTTGCCATTGTTTTATTAAATCAGTGGCACTGGTCTGTGACAGACATGCAAGTACATACCTATACTGTACCTATAAGTATACCTATACATATTATACTTTCTACAGATGACAATAAAGGTGAAGCAAGTTTACTGGTCCTGATTTCTTTATACAAATACAAAGTAATATATTTAAACCATATAAGAACATCCCAGATTCCCAGATTCTTGTAAATATGGGAGAGGAATTGCTTAAGCAGACATTAAGCCAGCAGTGCTTGATGATATGACATAATCTAAAACTGTACTCTTATTGTTAGCTGCTATTAGGAAGGCTGCCAGACAAGAGGCACAATACATTTATAAATGAATGGCTTAATTGTATTGTTTGAATTATTGAAAAGAAGCTGAAATTCACTGCAAAGATGAGGTAATATTAAATTAGATTCAACCTTTTGAAAATGCCAGTCTGTTTCAAAGCCAACTTTATGTTTTAGCCTGCATTTGTTCCCTGGTTTACATACTTTTCTGTTTTATTATTTTGTTGTTTTTGAGTTATTATCATTTTTTCATGTGCTTTTTGTATTTTTGTAAATACTGATATGTTTATGTATCATTTAGTATTAATGTATTTAACTGTGTTACTTGTGTTTTTTGGGTGGAAACCCTAGAGGCGAGACCACCAAAACATCACTGTTGCTACAACCGCACTTAGCCCTTACATTTAGGTGTAGGAGTTTGTTTTCCATAGAGGTTCATTGATTGATTAATTGATAGTAAGAAGTTATGTTTAGGATTGTTCGTTTTTACTTTATTATTTTTCACATCATTTTTTATTTCTGATTATAGGATTTTGCTTTTTCAACTTGTCAGCCTAGGGGTTACCTTTTTAGGCAAACCATTTTTGCGCCCTCCTTCTCTATTTTCCCCTTATTCTTTTTGCTTCCCTTTTCTTATTTAAAAATAATTAATTTATAAAAATCCTCACGTTGGTCTTGTCTCTCAAGAGTACAGTTTCCTTACCTCCCCCTTCATGAGCATTTAGTGTATGTTGTATATCTAGGAGTTTTTGAACTGTTTATAGCCAGTGTCCCTTTTTGGGCTAGTGCAGGCTGAAGCCTGCCTGTTGAGGCTGGGGGCAGGTTGGCTGGGATTAGGCCTATCTTTAGTAGTGAAGACTTCCAGCCTGGTTTGTGGGTCTTTTGGGGGGCTTTCACCTTTTTCCCCATTTTTGTGTCACCGTTTCACAACAACCTTATAGTATTCATTATTTCATTTTTTTCCAGACTGGCTAATTCCATTAGGCCAAATAAAAAGCCAAATCTCAAGATAGAATTTGCTTCTCCTGGCAAGTCTAGCAATTCTATATAATTTAAAAAAATTTAAAAAGATGCAGTTGAGCATCTGATCCTTCTTTTTCTTTATATATCCTGATTAGATCCAGTTTGCCATCTTCATATATTAGTAGACACCTTTGCATGAACTCTTTAATTTCTTGGCAGCCTCTCACAAGGAATAACTTCACTTCACAAAACAACAATAGATCAACTTATTTCTTAAGAAAGCTGTTTCGTTTTGGCCATGTTTGAACCCTTAATTGAACTTTGGAAATTTTAGTACCTTTTTTACAACCCAATGAAAGACCAGTTATTTGATTTATAGAACAGAATAACAGTTTTCAGGGATAATAAGACAAATATAAAGGTTTCTCCAATAACCAATTAGCATTTAAACATGTTTAATTAATATTAGCTAAGAGAGTTTATCATTAGGACACTGCAGTAATGGCTGTTGAAAATGGAGCTTTGTAGCCATATTTGAATAATAAATTATAAAGCGGTCTTTTCAAAGCAATAATAAGAATTTGATACATTAGTAATGTCTTTACTATATTTTTAAATTAATTTAATGGTACCTTGATAACGTATCAGCTTTTTATCGAAAACATAAAACGATCTGGGTGATACCAAACTTTTAAACACTAATGTACATAGGATAGGACATTACCATTTGGTGTGCATCCTGCTGGGTCTGAATTACAATTTGCATTACTGTGAATCCATAAAATCTCATCACTCACACAGATTTACACTTAACAGCTGGTGTGACTCAGTTCTTGTTCATTGGTATGTTTTATTGTGAAGTTCAAAATGAGACCCAAAATCTTTAAATGCAGCAGGAGCTGGGTGAACCCTGGGTTGCCATACCTGCTTATCTACTGTTGCTACATTTTTGTTCAAAGGCTAGTTAATGAATTACACAGAATTTAAATTTAAGGGCAATGCGGACCAAGCTCTGGCACCGATCGTACAGGGACTGAACAGCCCTTATCAGGGGGGCCGGTACCCCATACTCTCGGAGTACCCCCCACAGGATTCCCCGAGGGACACGGTCGAATGCCTTTTCTAAGTCCACAAAACACATGTAGACTGGTTGGGCAAACTCCCATGCACCCTCCAGGACCCTGCTAAGGGTACAGAGCTGGTCCACTGTTCCGCGACCAGGATGAAAACCACATTGTTCCTCCTGAATCCGAGGCTCGACTATCCGACGGACCCTCCTCTCCAGGACCCCTGAATAGACTTTTCCAGGGAGGCTGAGGAGTGTGATCCCTCTGTAGTTGGAACACACCCTCCGATCCCCCTTCTTAAAGAGGGGGACCACCACCCCGGTCTGCCAATCCAGAGGCACTGTCCCTGATGTCCATGCGATGTTGCAGAGGCGTGTCAGCCAAGACAGTCCTACAACATCCAGAGCCTTGAGGAACTCCGGGCGTATCTCATCCACCCCCGGGGCCCTACCACCAAGGAGTTTTTTGACCACCTCGGTGACCTCAGTCCCAGAGATGGGGGAGCCCACCTCTGAGTCCCCAGGCTCTGCTTCCTCATTGGAAGGCATGTTAATGGGATTGAGGAGGTCTTCGAAGTATTCCCCCCACCGACCCACAACATCCCGAGTCGAGGTCAGCAGCGCACCATCCCCACCATATACAGTGTTGACACTGCACTGCTTCCCCTTCCTGAGACGCCGGATGGTGGACCAGAATCTCCTCGAAGCCGTCCGAAAGTCATTCTCCATGGCCTCCCCAAACTCCTCCCACGCCCGAGTTTTTGCCTCAGCAACCACCAAAGCCGCATTCCGTTTGGCCTGCCGGTACCTATCAGCTGCCTCCGGGGTCCCACAGGACAAAAGGGTCCTGTAGGACTCCTTCTTCAGCTTGACGGCATCCTTCACCGCCGGTGTCCACCAGCGGGTTCGGGGATTACCGCCACGACAGGCACCGACCACCTTACGGCCACAGCTCCGGTCAGCTGCCTCAACAATAGAGGCACGGAACATGGCCCATTCGGACTCAATGTCCCCCACCTCCCTCGGGATGTGGTCGAAGTTCTGCCGGAGGTGGGAGTTGAAGCTACTTCTGACAGGGGGCTCTGCCAGACGTTCCCAGCAGACCCTCACAACACGTTTGGGCCTACCACGCCTGACCGGCATCCTCCCCCACCATCGAAGCCAACTCACCACCAGGTGGTGATCAGTTGACAGCTCCGCCCCTCTCTTCACCCGAGTGTCCAAGACATGTGGCCGCAAGTCCGACGACACGACCACAAAGTCTATCATCGAACTGAGGCCTAGGGTGTCCTGGTGCCAAGTGCACATATGAACACCCC
Organism: Erpetoichthys calabaricus; assembly: GCF_900747795.2. Taxonomy (NCBI): domain Eukaryota; kingdom Metazoa; phylum Chordata; class Cladistia; order Polypteriformes; family Polypteridae; genus Erpetoichthys; species Erpetoichthys calabaricus. The sequence goes on from NC_041396.2 coordinate 51,294,250, forward strand.
TATGCTTGAACATGGTGTTCGTTATGGACAATCCGTGACGAGCACAGAAGTCCAATAACAAAACACCGCTCGGGTTCAGATCGGGGGGGGCATTCCTCCCAATCACGCCCTTCCAGGTCTCACTGTCATTGCCCACGTGAGCATTGAAGTCTCCCAGCAGAACGAGGGAGTCCCCAGAAGGTATGCCCTCTAGCACCCCCTCCAGGGACTCCAAAAAGGGTGGGTACTCCGAACTGCTGTTCGGTGCATATGCACAAACAACAGTTAGGACCCGTCCCCCCACCCGAAGGCGAAGGGAGGCTACCCTCTCGTCCACCGGGGTAAACCCCAATGTACAGGCTCCAAGTTGGGGGGCAATAAGTATACCCACACCTGCTCGGCGCCTCTCACCGTCCCTCAGGGAATCCTGTGGGGGGTACTCCGAGAGTATGGGGTACCGGCCCCCCTGATAAGGGCTGTTCAGTCCCTGTACGATCGGTGCCAGACCTTGGTCCGCATTGCCGGCAGTAAGTCGAACCCGTTTCCAGTGAGAGTTGGACTCCGCCAGGGCTGCCCTTTGTCACCGATTCTGTTCATATCTTTTATGGACAGAATTTCTAGGCGCAGCCAGGGTGTTGAGGGGGTCCAGTTTGGTGGGCTCAGGATTGGGTCACTGCTTTTTGCAGATGATGTTGTCCTGTTTGCTTCATCAGGCCGTGATCTTCAGCTCTCTCTGGATCGGTTCGCAGCCGAGTGTGAAGCGGCTGGGATGAGAATCAGCACCTCCAAATCCGAGACCATGGTCCTCAGCCGGAAAAGGGTGGAGTGCCCTCTCAGGGTTGGTAGCAAGATCCTGCCCCAAGTGGAGGAGTTCAAGTATCTCGGGGTCTTGTTCACGAGTGAGGGAAGAATGGAGCGTGAGATCGACAGGCGGATCGGTGCGGCATCCGCAGTAATGCGGGCGCTGCATCGGTCTGTCGTGGTGAAAAAGGAGCTGAGCCGCAAGGCGAAGCTCTCAATTTACCAGTCGATCTATGTTCCTACCCTCACCTATGGTCATGAGCTATGGGTAGTGACCGAAAGAACGAGATCGCGAATACAAGCGGCTGAAATGAGTTTCCTCCGCAGGGTGTCTGGGCTTTCCCTTAAAGATAGGGTGAGAAGCTCAGTCATCCGGGAGGGGCTCAGAGTAGAGCCGCTGCTCCTCCGCATCGAGAGGAGTCAGATGAGGTGGCTCGGGCATCTGATCAGGATGCCTCCTGGACGCCTCCCTGGTGAGGTGTTCCAGGCACGTCCAACAGGGAGGAGGCCCCGGGGAAGACCCAGGACACGCTGGAGGGACTATGTCTCTCGACTGGCCTGGGAACGCCTTGGGATTCTCCCGGAAGAGCTAGAAGAAGTGGCCGGGGAGAGGGAAGTCTGGGCATCTCTGCTCAAGCTGCTGCCCCCGCGACCCGACCTCGGATAAGCGGGAGACAATGGATGGATGGATGGATAAATTTAAGGGTCATCTACTTATCTATACACATACTAATAGAGAGAAAAGAATGCAAAACATGTTGATTACTGAAATTTCAATCTTCAATGCTCAAATGACAACAAAAATATGAAAATAATCAGAAAGTAAAACAGTACAACAACAAAAATAACAGTGCGTCTTGCTGGCCTCCAGTATCCTGTGTGACCTCTACCTGCAGTCACCACTGCTTGACACTTCTGCCACCCTCTGGTGCACAGAGCCAATAAGCTTCTAAATCTGCAGTGGTGTGATGTTATTTCATTCCTGCAGAAAGGCCAGTCATAGCGGATAGTCACTGGAAGACAGAGGGTCAAGGCACTGAATGTAGCAATACACAGCATCCCAAAGGTGCTCTGTGGAATTTAGGTCAGGAAAGAAGACAGCTCTTGCACACTAGCATACATTCCTCAGGACACCTCTGTCCACAGCTGTTTGGCATTGTCCAGCTGTAGAGGCAGGTCATGTTGGAAGTATCAGCAGAGGGCCTCTGTCAGTTTTTTCTTGGCTTTTATGTGACCCATGCATTACTGCTCTGTCACTAATATGTCTGTTAACAGTTTTAGCAGGAGTGTAGGTAATGGATCTGGAACTACCTGTAAGATAGACCAGTCTGATGCATCGGTCCTGCTCTGTCACTCAAGATCTGGCAACCCGATCTTGCCCCCATCTGTCCTGCTGGAGTGCTGAAACCTTGTCTGCAGTAAGAACCCAGTGGAGCAGGCCTAATCCCTACTGCCTAGCAACCCTGACACATGACACACCTGACTGCAGCATCCTTGCTTTTGAAGGGTGACCTAATTAGGCATTTTTCATCTGGACCTCCCACTGCTTTACTGAAAAAACTGTATTCCTTTTTCAAAGGGTTGAAAACAAGTTAACAACTTTTTGTGAAAGTAAACAAGATGTAACTATAGTTTTTTTCAATTCAGAACATATGCTTCTTTTTTCAGTATACAGTGGAACCTCGGGTCACGGCCGTAATTCGTTCCAAAACTCTGGTCGTAACCCGATTTGGTCGTGACCTGAAGTAATTTCCCCCATAGGATTGTATGTAAATACAATTAATCCGTTCCAGACCGTACGAACTGTATGTAAATATATTTTTTTTAAGATTTTTAAGCACAAATATAGTTAATAATACCGTAGAATGCACAACGTAATAGTAAACTAAATGTAAAAACATTGAATAAAAATGAGAAAATCTTGAACAACAGAGAAAACTAACATTGCAAGAGTGCATGCTATAGCGCTACGAACCGTTCGCTAAAAACACTTTTTTTTTAATGAGTTTTAAGCACAGGGAAAAAAATTAACATTTGAAAAATCCGTAATTTAATAAACAACCAAGAAAAGTAACATTGCAACAATGCACGCTACGAACCGATCACTGTAAACAGAAGTGAAGTGGAGGTTAAAATCCAATAGAAAAAAGTCTTCATTAAATACAACGAGGTTAAAACAATGCTCGAATCAGTCTCTTTAAAATCAAGCCCGGTGCATTCTTTAACTGCCTTCACTGCCTTATGTGGCCAGCCCTCCCTCTCTCTCTCTCTCACGCGCGCGCGCGCGCGCGTGTGTGTGTGTGTGTGTCTCTCTCTCTCTCGCTCACTCACTCGCTCACGCTCTCTCTCTCTCGCTCACGCTCTCTCTCTCTCGCTAGCTGCACAGGGAGAGACTGAACATGTGCGGAAATTATCGGCATGCACAAACCGAAAGGGAAATTGGCTTGTTCGCATACCGAGTGTGTGGTCGTGAACAGATGCAAAAGTTTGGCAAACTTTTTGGTCGTAACCTGATTTGTACGTGTTCAGAGACATTCGTGAACCGAGGTTCCACTGTATTATTAACAAACACCTTAGTTGATATGATTCTGAAGCAATTACAAATCTCTTACTCCATAAGAATCTTAGTACTAAATGTCATTTTATTGGTCCAATCTGAAGTTTTAATCTTTGTTAAAAATACAGTTATGGAATATTTTAGGGAATTCTTAGGATAACTATGGATGGCATAGTGTTATAGTATTTAGTCTGCTGCCCAAATGAACCAGGAGACTGTTTTTTTTTTTATATGTCTTCTATTTTTTTTCTCATTACCCAAAGACATGTGTGTTAGATCAGTTTTCAACTCACAATTAGCCTGGTGAGTGGAAGTGCGCTCTGCTATGGACCAGCAATTTGTAACTTGCACCAAATGCTGCAAAACTGGATTAAGCAAGATCAAAAATGGATGAATTGATAAAATAAGTACATGATGATATTTATCAAATCTCTATTATATAAAAAAATCCTGGGACGAAACGAGACTTTTTTCAAGAGATTGTTTCAAGTCCCACGAGACAAGACTTTGGCCATGAGATTTTTTCAAGTCATGCCCTCCACTCAACCATATTCAGCCACGTACACAGTCCTCTCACCTCTCATTCGTATGAATGCTTTTGACATACAAAGTTCCTGCTCTCTCAACTCTTATAAATTTTAATGTTTTCCTCACTTTAAGTTCCCAGTTAAAGAAGACGTATTATGTCCAAATCTTATTGAAGAATTTCATCACGAAGGGTTATCAACAGAAAAAATGAGCACATGGGCAATCCTAACACCGAGAAACGATGAAGTCAAACAAATTAACGCCAAAAATGTGTATCGTTTACATGGCAAATTGGTTAAATGAGTATCAATAGACTATGCTGAAACAGTTGGTGGTGATCGTGCAGAACATGAAAACATCGACTTACAATATCCCAAAGAATATCTACAACCATTAACACCATCCGGTCTTCCTCTGCACGAATTACTGTAGAAAGAAGGATTTATCCAAGTAAGGTAATGTAGTAAATCTTCCGCGGATAACATTAGACAACAAAGGAGATCTTGATATGCCAATCGAAAACGTCATTTTATTTAATAGAGAGAAAGAAACGAAATTCAATCACGGGCAGTTATACGTTGCGTTGTCACAATGAAAGTCCAAACACAGAATCAAAATTCAATGCAATATTGACAAAAATGTAATTCAAAAATAGTTTTTACTGACGTTTTACAGTAAAAGTGCAAGTTTAAAAAGTATTTGCATGTTAATTTAAAGGCAAATAGAACGAAATCGTATTATGCAACGAATAACTGTAACGCAACATGAAACATAATTTACTTTCAAATTATTACGTTTTACTATTTTTTAATATGGTTATAATTCATTACATTTATATAGCGCTTTTCTCAGTACTCAAAGCGCTATCCACACAGGGAGGAACCGGGAAGCGAACCCACAATCTTCCACAGTCTCCTTACTGCAAAGCAGCAGCACTACCACTGCGCCACCTGTGAGGTTAATTACTCACTGTAATGTAAAATAGTTAGTTCTACTATGCATATGTAACAATTCCCATGAAAATAAAAATCTGTTTATATTGTACATCCGCAAACAGGCTAATGTGTAGCGTAGGCCCAGGGGTTGGCAAAATACTGTATAATAAAAATATTTTACCAAATGTATAAGAACAGTTAGAGAAGTTGAATTTAGTAACACAATTTTAATATCAACAGAAAATATACAATAACAGAATCACATCTACATTACTGGTAGCAGTTTCTGTATTTTATTATTTATGTTTTTTTTATGTGATATTGATGAAAAGGTAAAAGCAAAAAGAGATTGAACATATAAACATAGGTGATATGACAGAAGTGTGCCACACGTAATGCAGCAGCAGCAGCAGCTTGAGCAAAGAGGAGGTAACAAAAAAACTATGTGTTTCCCATTGTATCACCATTTAAAAGGGGGTATCAGAGGAGTGATCGCGTCTCCTTGGGGTGCGTTCAGCCCCCCTCTTCACAACGCGAGCGGCAGAGATGCGAAGTGGTTGGTGTGTAGTGCAGGCAGGGGTGGGGGTTGGGCGAGCAAAGCAAACAGGGGGCGAAAACCCCTAACTTCAATAAAAGAATGTGGAAGGCAGAAACCTGTGACTGAAAGCAAAGCAGGAAACAGCCGTGGATGAGGCACTGGCCATCTGCAAGACTCACACTCATGCTTACATCCACATTCACTTCTTCACAGCGAATTTATAGGCCATAGTTAATCTAACCCAATCACCTTTGAAGCACATCACAGTACTCAGAGAAAATGCATCCAGACACACATTTTCTATTAAAACTGTGTCCGGGCTGGCTAGGATTATAACTTGACTTTTCACTACAGCGCTAACCATTGCAATAATAATCTACTGAAATAGAACAAAACCTTAAGGCATTAAAGAACATTTTGAACAGAGCGACAGGTTTTGTAAAGGTGAAATACCCTTTGAAAAATGGAACCCCTGTGCAAATGTCCAAGAACCTATTAAATGTATGAATGAGCTCTGTATTAAATTACACATTTATCGAGCCTGCAAAACCTCTGAATAAATCTGATTAGATCATTTTCATACATACAGAGTTTTCTATGTTTACACTCATTCGATCGAGAGACCTCAGAGTTGAATCAGCTGGTCAAGGTCAAGCTGACTCATCACTGATGTCTAGTTTTTCCCTTAATTTCACTTAGTCTTACTTTAACAGGAAACACCTGCAGTTGAGTAAGTGACCACAACACCGTGGCAGGAAACTCTGAAAAGACCTTTTCAAAGAAAAAAAGAAATGATATTGCTAGGGGCTATACAGTATATGTGAACAATAAAATTGCTGACCTACTTATTTCAACATTTCTTTTTCCAATACTCATTCTTTTATTATAAAATGAACTTTGTATATTGTTATATAACTGAAAGAGTTCAAATGTATGTGTTATTTTTGAATAAGCTAACTTGTGTTTGACAAAATAAAAATAGTAAACACTATAATATTACACTATTATCCTAAACACTATAATATTACACTATTATCCTATCATGACAATAAATACATTTAAACTTGTCAATTAAACATTAGGTGAAACTATGGCAGTAATTTAAGTTATGTGTGTGTTTTGTATCCTTATTTCTGATCACTGTCTTGGGAAACCTTTTACCCCAAAGTTTTTGGCAGATTTGCTAAATCCTGGTCAATTTATTGAGATTACTAATGGACATCTACCTTTTAAATCATTCTACCTAATATGGAAGATTGGTATTTTTACAACTGAGAATTTAGCTTAAAGGTAGTGTATATGTTTTGTACATCTAATGATACAAACGTAACTTTCAGAATCTGTGGATCACAATATCTTCAAATATTTTTAAATTTTGAAATTAATTAATTAATTTGAAAAGAGCAATCAAGCAGGAAATCAGGAAGCTCTTCTTCACAAAAAAATGAAAGGAATTTAAACAAACTACCACGTCTCAAAATGTTGAAAGAACTTGATGAACAGAAGGGGCTCCTCTAATTTGTAAAATCTTACATACAGCATTTTTTAGCTTTTTAATACTGTTTAGGTGAGAAACCTTACTGGGCATTTGAGGACATGCATTTTAACTTTTCAAGCAGTAACTTTGTATTGTGTTTATGATCTTTGTCTTTTGAAAGAAATTTCACCCATTCTATTCTTTACCAGACTGAACATTTTTTCTTCTGGGTTTGTCCAATTGACTGCAGTTCACAATGCCTACAAACTTCACTCGTGACATGGCCATACAATTGTGTTATTCTTGACATAGACATTCCAAGGCGCCGCTTGTTCAGCAGTGATCAAACATAGGTCTGTTTGTTACTTGTAAGTACTTTATTACAGAGATTTGCATTAGCATGTTCTGTGCGTATCAATTAAACAAAAATCGTAATCACACTGGTTCATTTCATACCTTGCCAGTTAACTGTGATGATAGCTAATGACAGAGAAAGCTGCAACAAACTCGCAAAGATGTTAATTTCTAACTCTTACTCTATCTCCAAGTACACCTTGTTGATCTTTCTTTTTAGCTCAATAAACTGGCCAACACTATTTTGACTTTTGAGAATGACAATGATGATGGATGTGTTGTGAGTGTCACAAGTGTACAGATTGAGGTGGGCTGAAGTTAGAACCATTTCATTCTGTGCATTTGTTATATGCAAGGGCAGACTCAAACATTTTCAAGACTGATTGTATTGCACAGATTCAATGTTAGATGCAGTAGTGTAACGATTGGTCTGTGAAGATCTAGGCCTTGTAACTATACACCAGTAGCAGAGATACTTGCTTTTTACTCATTGGGTTATCAATACCAATATTTCAACTGCTAAACTGTTCTGACTTCACTTGTCCAACAGAGATGTGTTAATTGAATTTTGTGTAAAGCTCAAGAAAAGTGGTAAAGAAACAACTGAAATGCTGACCAGATGCATTGAGTAGAGCAGTGGTATTCAGGATATGGCAATAAGTCCCATCACAAAAATTTTAGAAGGAAGTAAATTTTCATTTGATGAATAATGTTGCTATGAAGATGATATCAAAAGGTGTACTGCAGCACAACTCAACTTTGAAGAGGTTTTAGAATGTATAGAGAGTGAAGAAGGTTATGTTTTAAAAGAAAAGACCTCCAATCCCAAAGACTCTCCAGATGTGGAACAATAGGAATATACTGTATGTAAAACATTTCAGTCAGTCTTCATATATTTTCCAATAATTATAAAAGGATTTCCAACTCTGCACAATAAAAACAATTTCAATAAGATAAAACTATTTTCACAATACTTGAACTTAGAGATGGTGCTTATTGTATACGGCAAATTACCTAGTATTTTAGCCAATAAACAGTTATGCATTAACAAATAAACAATTCAAGTCTGGCCTTTGTGCCAAAACAAATAGCTCCCTACACACGTATTTATTTCAATTTAATACTGCACATCTCAGGCCAAGTTAGAGTGGAGACAAAGCAGAGCTGGCTTTAGGGCGAAGCGAACGGGCCCACTGTGCCCAAGGTTTTTTTTTCTTGTGATGCGACGCTGCTGCGGAGGGCCCAATGGAGCAACAGACTCCTTCACTCCAACTTCTATTACTAATTTTTTATATATATAATTCACGGGCAACATATTCCATCACCTAATTACTCCACGTGGACATCTCCACTCGGCACTCCAATCTTCATTACGCTTCACTCAGGCCCGCGCGCCTGTTGCCGCCTCCACGGCTCATCTGTGCCTCTGTCCTCAGTAGGCGGCCACTTACGCTTCAGTCAGGGCCGCTCCGCCGCATTGCATTCTCGACAGAGCATAAAAGGGGCCCTTGTCTTTGTAAAGCCATCACTTTCCTTCATATCAATATATTTCCACTTTGTTAGAAAAAACGTCTTGTAGATAGTAGTTAGGCCTTGCCGAATTTCCACAGTTTGAAATTATTGTATTCCAAATGTCTTCACTAAAGACATTTATGCGGGCCCACTCCGACCTCCATCACTCATACCCTTCACTCAGGGCCTTGTACAACAGTCTGCGCTGACAGCCTGCGAATTTGGCTCCTGTCAGTGTGTTATGGTTACGCTTGTCAGTGTCAAACAGAAATCGTCAAAAAGTGATGGTTGTAGATGCCGGGAAAATGCATTTCTGCAGCTTAGAATGCAGGAAATCGCTTGGCGGCCGGGGCTCTGCCCCAGACCCCCTAGCGGTAGGGGTCGGGCCCCGTAGTATCAGTCTGCTTCGGGCCGAAATTGTTTAGGGCCGGCTCTGGACAAAGAAAGTGTTGACACATACAAACTTTGTCCCATTTCAGATTTATACAGTAGGTCAAATATAATAGGAGCCTGCAAATGACATACCTCACTAGTTTCCTCCTGTTAGAGTGTTGCTGTCTGTGTTACTACATACTGTACTATTTAGCTATTCAGTCATACTTTTTTGTTGACTACTTACAGTAAGTCAATTGATCAAATGAATATTCAATAACGGATATTTTTGCTTACTTTTGTCACATTTTGTGATTTTCAAAGATTTTTTTTCTAGCATGCTTTAAATACCTAAGGGTCTTTACGATTTATTGTTTGCATTGACTTTACTTTCTGCTTCCCAAGTAAAAAAATTTGGGCCCCTTCTACAGGTACGCCAGCCCCCTACCACACTCACACCTCAAAAACATGCACTGTTACGTTAATTTGCCAATACCGGATGAAGCCTGCATAGGCTTCGACTCCTCATAACCTTCAACTGGAATACATAATATCAGAAAATAAATGAATAGAATACACCACAATTGAAAATTGAACAGGAGGGCCACACATGGAGCTTGTTAATATACTGTCACTATTTTATCCTTAATTGAGCTTTTCAGTATAAATGTTTAAAATATATACATTAACAATCCATTTTCTCTCATACCAATTATTTACCATTTTCATTACTTTTCTTTCTAAAGTGTACAGTAGGTCTCACTGCTTTAAAGAGCTGTGAAAGTAAATTGTAAAAGCTGTCTAAGGGTTTAAATAGTTTGTCATAACTGAATTTTTTAAAAATAAAACGAATGCACAAACTTACTGTGAAAATTACTAGGAACACTATACTAATACTGGGTGATGCTTCATTTTGCTATCAAAACAGCCTCAGTTCTTTGTGGCATGGGTTCCACAAGATGCAGGAAAAATTCATTTGAGATTCTGGTCCACGTTGACATGACAGATTTAGATAGATAGATAGATAGATAGATAGATAGATAGATAGATAGATAGATAGATAGATAGATAGATAGATAGATAGATAGATAGATAGATAGATAGATAGATAGATACTTTATTAATCCCGATGGGAAATTCACATTCTTCAGCAGCAGCATACTGATACAATAAATAATATTAAATTAAAGAATGATAATAATACAGGTGAAAAAAACAAGACAATAACTATGTATAATGTTAAATATTAACGTTTACCCCCCCTGGTGGAATTAATTTATGATGTTTTCTGCAGATTTGTCAGCAACACATTCATGCTGCGAATCTCACATTCTACCACATCCTAAAGGTGTTCTTCTGGATTCAGATTCGGCGACTGGAATGGCTACTGAAAAACACTGAACTCATTGCCAAGTCCTTGAAGCCAGTGTGAGATGACTTTTGCTTTGTGACATGGTGCATTATCACCATGGTGCATTCAAGCAATGACTGATTGATATTAATGGGCCCGTGTACTAAGAAAACACTCCCCACACCATTACACCACCACTAGCCTGGACTGCTGACACAAGGCAGGTTGAGTTTTTGTCTAAGTGGAGTAAAACCTGATGTAGTCTTCTGTTGTAGTCCATCTGCCTCAAGGTTTGACATATGGAGCATTCTGCTCACCACATTGGTACAGAGTGGTTATCAGAGTTAGCTGGCCAGTCTGACCATTCTCTTCTGATCTCTGTCACTAACAAGGCATTTAATCTGGATTTTTAAAATTTTTGTCACCATTTTGAGCAAAATGTAGAGACTGTTGTGTGTGAGAATCTCAAGAGATCACCAAATACAGAAATACTCAAACCAGCCTGCCTGACACCAACAATCATGCCATGATCAAAATCAATGAGTTCTAATTTTTCCCCATTCTGGTGTTTAATATGAGCATTAACTGAAGCTGTATATGCATTAATTTAGGCATATTTAGACTTTTTAGATAATTGCATGGATATGCAGGTGTTCCAATTAATTTGCTCAGTGACTGTGTATACAGTATCTCTTTAAAAAAAAAGTTTAATCTCAGTTCATGGACATTTGTAATGGCTACAGCCTTTCACCTTTGACAAATCCTTAACCTAAGAACATTTTCCTGATGTCACTCATGGGTTAGCATTAGCACATGTAAATTTGTACATTCTTCCATTGTTTGTGAGCGCTTTACCCTCTCACATTCCCAAAGAAGTGCAGGTTTTCTTAACTAACAATTCCAGGCTGGTCCTGTGTGACTGTGTATGTGTAGGCCTTGTGATGAACTGATGCTCTTGTCCAGAGCTGTTTTCCTACCTTGCATCTAGTGCTGCAAAGGTAAGATCTGCCCTCCTGTGACCCTGAATTTGATGAAGTCGTTTGGAGAATGTTATGCTTTTAAATTAGGTGGGATATTCAGAAAAAAAAAATCCAACAATTGCACATGGATAGAATATGTTTGGTAGAAAAAGCGTTATGTAAAAAATGTAAAGAAAAACATCAGCAAATGTAAAGGTTTATTCAAACTGTTAGTGAAATGATGTGTGTGTCCTGCCCTGGCTACCCATTACCGCAACACTTAATTTGGTGTGTTCTGAAAATGGGTGGATAAATGAATGTGTATCTAATCCAGCTTGTTTGAAACATTAAAATTCTGTTCGTATATGGAGGGAGTTGTTACCAAAAGGACAATAATGGCTTCTTTTTAAAGAGCAAGATGCCTAACTACTTGGCATATTAATCAGGAAAACAAACAAAACACTGAGACTAAATGCTATACATGCCACATGTGTACCCATGATTATTCGTCATTTTTCTGATACCACCGTCTGGCCTGACACATACAGCATAAAAGCTGGTGTTTACTGTTAACGCTGCAGCATCTGGAGGGTCTTGGCAGGAATATTAATAATGTAACCTGAAATGCAGCTCAGGGTGCGGTGGCAGCTGGCACTCTTTCTCTTTAAAAGCCAATCATGTCAAATATCTTTCATGACAGGGCTACTGTTTGTCGCAATTAGAAGGTTTTGCTTGCTAGGGTGCAATCCCCCCCCTAATGCCCCCCCCCATGCACACCCCACCTTCTAGCCAAGGGTAAACGTAAAAGATATCCTCTCCATTCGGAACGGAATTTAACCTGGAAACCGAGTGGGAACAAAGAAGACTGTAGTTGGGCAGCACGCGATCGCAATATGCCAATGGCATATACTCACCGCCGCTCCCAAGGAAAGCCAGGCCATCATCTTCGGCAATTAGAAAAGGCAAGAAGCGCAAACGAAGCCCATTTCTAGACGTCCGCGGATGCCACTGCGCGTTGACTCAAGTGCTGCGCCAACATCTTCCCTCCGCGCACACCATCATTTGCTGACCCTCATATTTGTTATTCGATCACTGGTGATATTTCTTCCATCGGCAATTCTTAAAAGTCAGTGTCACGAAATGAACCGGCTTGAGATAGTAGGGAATGAGCGCCTGGTTTTGGCAGCCGGCCGGTCCAATTCCCATAGCTATGCCGGTCTAGCAAGTGAAAGCTTTCGGCCGGGAAGTCTCTCCAGGTCTGCCGATGGGGGCCCCCTGCCTCTCTGCGGTAAAAGCGTTGTGCTCGCCTAAGGGAGGCGGCGGCGGCGGCAGTGGATATAGGCGCTCACGTCACCACTGAAATCCTCCAAGTGACCGGCCAATTCTGCCGCTCCGCGTTGCTAGGGCACGCAGGCTGGCGGCACGCGGCAGGAGGAGGGCACGCGAGACCATCTCGAACGTCGACACGTTCCTCATGTTGATTTTCTAGAAACTCGCCCACTCTCTCATTTATAGCGAAATAACCCAAAAAAAAAAAACATGGAGTGGCTCGCGTTACTGAGACTCAGTACTCAGCACCACCAGAGAAACTTTGCAACACTGAACTGTCGCAGCCAGCCTGAAGGATTCCTTTGTGATGGCTAACAAACCGGACATTCTCAAAAGAATTCTTCTCGGAATTCTGCTTCCCTTTTTTGAGGAAGGAGCGGTCGAAAAGGTATTTAAAATAGAATACACAGCAAATAGCCCCTATAAAATTACAGTTGCCTGATGAGCTTATTCTCCGACAGCCTTTTTTAATCAATTTCCCGCAGATTGAGGCCCTATTTAAAGCTTTAAACTAGTTAAAACCCGTACGGTATTTCATGTTAAGATGTATGATTTAAAAAACATCATTAGATGTTTTTATTATTGCTGTTTTTGAAAATTCTGACATTTTGTAGGTTTGTAGGATCAATATTATTTCATATACAGAGTAGAGTAAAATTATTTGCATGTATGTCCAACATGCAACAAGTGAGTATTTGTACTCAAAACCTGTCATCCTTACCTCGAAACACCTGGAAAATCTCAGAACAGTATTTTAGTGCAGACTGTGGATTCAGAAGTATTCAGACCCCTTCCCTTTCTACACAATTTATTGCGTTACAGATTTGTTTTAAATGAATACATTTGCAATTTTTGTCCATCTGCCTATACCCAGTAACCCATATTGACAAACTGAAAACATGTTTACTAAAATTTTTGCAAATTTATTAAAGATGAAAAACTGAAATCTCTCACTTATATAAGTATTAAGACCCTTTGCTGTGGCCTTTCAGATTGTGGTCAGGGGCATTCTGTTTGCTTTACTTATCCTTGAACTTAACTGGAGTCCACCTGTGGCAAACTGAATTGACTGGACATCATTCAGAAAGGCACACAATTCACACTGCATGTTAGGACAAAAACCAAGCCATGAAGTTCACAGAACTCTCTACAGACCTCTGTGGTCAAATTGTGGCAAGGCATAGATCAGAGCAAGGGTGTAAAACCATTTTTAAAGCTTTAAGTGTTTCCATTAGCACAGTGGTCTCAGTAATTGTGAAGTGAAAGAGGTTTGGAAGGACCACGATTTCTGCCTACATTTGGCCATCCAGCCAAACTGAGGCACTGGGCAAGAAGACACTTGGTCAGATTGGTGACTAAGAACCCTATGGTCACTCTAAAAGAGTAGCACTCTACCAATTGGTGCTTATAATAATAATAATACATTTTATTTATATAGTGCCTTTCCCATCCTCAAGGCGCTTCAGAGTCTTAGAAAGAAAAAAAAAAACAGTAGGGTATATGTAACATTAGATACAAATGATTTCCTGAATAGAACAATGAAACAGATAACAAAGCAGTAAATAGAATTAAGGACAATAAACCAGAGTAAAATACTATTGTGGTAGAGAGGCTAGATGGAAGCCACTTTTGATTGAAAATCATGACAGTTTAATGGACTGTGGAACCATGAGGAAAAATATACTAGGGTCTGATGAGATAAAATGAAGATGTTTGGCAGAACTCTAAGAAATTCACTACCAGTCAGAAGTTTTAGAACACCTAATTTTTGTCAGTTTTTATGGAAATGCAATTTAATGTCTTAATGTTTCATGAAATCAAACCACAGCACAAATAAACAGTAACAAATTTAAAATAAGTCAAGGAATCATTAGTTGAACAAAATTTTATTCAAATTTTAGCCACCTTTTGCTGATATAACAGCCAAACTGTAGTAACCCTTATGATTCTGAAGGCCAGTAATGCTGTGCAAGTCACCAACTCTGCGTCTAGCAAAAGAACCCCAGACCATCATATCATTTCTCCTCCATGTTTGACCCTTGATGTCACACACTGAGGAACCATCCTTTCACCAACTCAGTGGCGTACAAACACCCTGTGTGATGAACCGATGATTCAGATTTTGATTCATCAGTTCATAAGACTTTCTTCCAGTCTGCAGTAGTCCACAGCTGGTATTTCAATGCCCTATTTTATCCTTTAAGGAATGGCTTTCTTACTGCCACTCGCCCTGTCAAACCTGCGGCACAAAGTCTCCTTCTCAGTAGAAACTGAGACTTGCTTTTTTCGACCACTGTTAACTTGTGCTTGAAGCTGTTGTTCTCTGAGGCGCATGTCACGCAAGATGGTGACTCTCAGAAACTTGTCTTCTGATTGGGTTGTGATGTTGGGCCTGCCAGATCTCCTCCTATCAGAGTTTCTTCCAGTTTCTTATTGCCTTTGGATTGAGTAGGACACCATACTCACTGACCCTTTGAAATTTTTTTTGCAATATTCTCTAAATGAAAGACCTACAGCTCTAAGGGTAATAATGTTCTGTCTTATTTCATTTGTTAATTGCATTTTCTTGCCATTATCACTGGAATGTCTTCCAAGCAGTACTTAAGAGAGTGTTGCAACACAGTCTGTTCCAACTCAGTCTTAAGACAGACACAGAGTTTTTAAGTAATCGAGAGAAGTTGGGACTCCTGTGCAAATTGTTTGCTTCAACTTGCAAGACTTAATTTGCTACAGACAATCTGTAGGTTGTAATCTATTAGTTGTTCAAAGAAGAGGGTCCATTTGTAATCTTCTGAAAGTTCAATTTTTTCAGTTTTTGCTAACCTAAACTTTAAATTTAAACCTCTGGTACTTTACTGCTTACCTTTTCACAATTTTAGGTTATTCATTGTATTTCAACTAATTCAATTTGAAGAAGAACTGGAAGAACTGAGGTGCTGCTCATCACCTGCCAAGTACCTTTCCTATGGTGAAGTGTGGTTATGGCAGAATCATTCTATAGCATTGCTTCTCGGCAGCAGGGACAGGGAGACTTGTTAGAACTGAGGGAAGGATGAATGCAGAGGTCCTTGTAGAAAACCTTCTCCAGACTGCTCGCAACTTCAGACTGGGGTGACAGTTCACCTTTTAGCATGACAATGACTCAGCACATGCAGCCAAGTCTCTGACTGTCCTTGAATGGCCCAGACAAAGCCCACACCTAAACCCTATAGAACATCTATGGAGAGACCTAAGTTTGGTGGTTTATAGAAGCTTCCTGTTCAATCTAACATATCTTGAAAGGATCTGCCATGAAGAATGGAATAAACTTTCCAAATGCAGGTGTGCCAAGCTTGTAGGGACTTACCCAACAAGACTTGAAGCTGTAATTGGGACTTCTACTGCCAAAGGGGCTTCTACACAGTCCTGAATTAAGGGTGATAATACTTGTGAGATGTGAGATGACATAAGAGATTTCAGTTTTTGATTTGTAATTAATATGCAAATCTTTCTGAAAAGATGCTTTCACTTTGCCATTATGGGTAATTGAGTGTACATTGATGGACAACAATGGCAAATGTATCTCTTTAAAATTAAATGTACAACAAAACAAATAGCAGAAAGTGAAGAGGTCTGAATACTTTTATGAACCCACTGTACATGTACCAGCTCTCTGTAAAGAGTGGGGTAACTGTGGTGTAGCGGGTCCACAGCTCACGTCAAAAAGGCCGCTTTTTAAATAAATAATCGCGGCTTAGAGAGGGGCCGTGGTATGTGTGGCCGAAGCGGTTCCCGGGTGATGCGTGATGCGGACGGTCCTCACTTAAGTGCACAGGTGAGGAGTCGTCCGCATCCGTAATTGATGCCGGGGACTTCTAATTGCCATTTCTGATCCACGTCCCCATAATAATTACAAGCACGAGGCAGCTAGGCGAGAAAAAGGAAGAGGAAAGAAAAAGAACATGAAGGGAGGTTAAAGGAGAAGAAAAGGAAAGAGGAAGAAAAAAGAATGTGAAGGGAGGTTAATGGAGAAGGGAGAAGGAAGCAGGAAGGAGAAAGCCGGTGCAGGAAAGTGAACAAGCGCAGGCTCACGCTGATTTGCATACAGCTGGGAGAGGCGAGCCCTGGTGGGGTGTTTGGCCAGCATGCAAGGGCCGACGGTAGTGGTCGCTCCTGCTGAGCGCTTGTTTGGAGCAGGAGTGACCAGGTTGGCGAAGGCAGCAGAAGTCTGGGACTTGGGAAGTGGAAGCCCCAGTGTGAGCGTCCTGGTCGCTGGAGACTCGAAGTCACAGTCTAGGTGAGCAGAACCGGAGCCAGGGATCGGAAGGCCACCAGACCAGTACTGTGAAGAAGGTCAGCTGCATGTAGGGTGACTCCCCTGGTGCATAGCCTGGATGGGAGAAGCAGGAGGATCACCAGTAAAAGAAGGCACCGGGCTTTGTTTTAAAAGACTGCTTCCAGCCATAACTTTAACCTCGGTTTTAAAAGGATTTTTTGTATTGGATTTTAACCTCCACAATTCACTCGTTTTAATGGTTTATTTATTTAATGACTTTGCAACACTGCACTATTTATTTGGACACTTTGTTTGGTTTTGTTGTTTTTAATAAAAACACTTTGCACTTTTTGCACCATCCCCTTTGCTTCATTGTTGTGCCTCACTGTCCAGCTCATCAGTGACATTACCGACAGTGTAGGGTTCAAGAGCTCCCAGAAGGAAGATGGGAGCATGGAGTAGAACCTGGAACGTCACAGTAACGTGTAGAAGCATTTTTGACAATGTGATTTTGAAGCTTCCATCTGTAACACATCATAAGGCTAAGGAGAATATCAAAGAACTTGGCAAAAGCACATGTCATATAAAGGTTGAAAAACATAACACTCTCAAATCCACTTAATTCTTTCAGTTTTGGTCACAAGGTAGGAACAAACCCTAAACAGGACACCTGTCCATTGCAGAGCCCACTCACACAAACACACATTCAAAGGGGAAACTTGGAATTGGCAAATAACCTCACCTGATAGAAAAACCAGTATAACCGCCATAGAAGGAGATGCTGACTCTACACAGATAACAAAAGACTGTGAGATTTTAACCCAGTACACTTGAACCATAAGGTAGCAGTGCTAGCTATTGTACTACAATGCAGTCCTCACAGTGGCTAAAAAATCAAGCAAGACTGACAAAAGCTGCAAAGAGAATATTTACCACTGCAGCCATTTGCTCTTTATCTGCCATGTGGATTGGCATACAAATATCCATCTCTTGCATCTGATATAATCACTATAGAAGTAAGGCCTCCTTCAAAGTTCAAGCTTGTAGGTAAAAAAGAAATTGGACCAGTCTTTTGGTTCCCTGAGTTAGTAGAAAGTGCCTTAGTCGTAAAATACAAGTTTTGCCAGTACTTATCTTGCTTTTTTAAATCAATTGTTTATTGGATTTCAGACAGAAAAAGCAAAACAAAGCAAAGTAGAATATTTCACATATTATAGATTTGAAAAAAAAAACACCCCAATCAGCCCCACTGCCCACCACCAGCTATCTCAGCCCATCCCCAATGCCTATTAAACAAATCAATCAAGGAATCACTCAATCAATAACTAAAACACACAGGTGACTGATAAAGCCCAAAGATCTACACATCCAGCTAAGTGAGAGAAAAAAAGGTTACAAATTAAGTTAGTTTATGGATTTGTTGCAATCCATGACTTAATCGCAGAAAAAGTGCTTTCTCATTTGCTGATGGCTTGCACAGAAACACCATTGAACCATGCAGTTGACAGTTCTAAAAAAGCAAGGTTATAAAATGGGGGCCTCCAGACAGAAAAGGTAGCAAAATCAGGGATCTTCCATCAAGAAGCTGTACAATTGTGGCTGTAGTTACAGAAAGTACATTGACCATTTGTTCTAGGCTTCACAGGAAACTGTGTTTAGAAGGTCTTTCTGGATTCTTTTTTAATATACTTACCCATAATTTTGCCCCTATGTACCTGATCACTATTGTATCTGAAACAATACTGCTTGATCAAAGTTATAACGAGAATTTTGCAGGCCAAGCTAGATCCTGAAATACCCTTCTCTGTTCACAAATGAAATAGTTTCTGACTCCTTAGCTTGTCAGAGTAGGACCTGTTATTTAGTCTAGGGTTGCAGTCAGTTACACTTCTGTGCACAACATTCAATGCTGTATTGTTTTCATTTGTAGCTTATTGGCTAGAACAGTTCACAATGCCCCAAATGCAGTAACTCTAGTGCATTATAGAGCTTAAGTGTAATGTCTTTTGATCTATATTCAGCACTAAAAGTTTATAACTGACAACAATGACCCTATAAACCTATAATATGTGCTTACTTTATAATGTACCATTTTACTCACCTTTATAATTGTTTCTGCACATTGCTTGGGGAGATGAGAATGTTGCACAATATAAAACCTGTAAATCTTGTTCAAACTGTCAGTGGCCATATTTAAAGGATGATCTGTATGTAGATACAATAAAACTATTATATGCAACAGATAATGAATAAGATAATACAAGTGGATAATGAGAGAATTCCTTTACCTTTTCCTTTATGCAGTTTATTATTATGATCTCAATGTTTATCAAAGGGGCGGCACGGTGGCACAGTGGTAGCACTGCTGCCTCGCAGTTAGGAGACTCAGGTTTGCTTCCCTCGCCCTCCCTGCATGGAGTTTGTATGTTCTCCCCGTGTCTGCGTGGGTTTCCTCTGGGTACTCCGGTTTCCTCCCACAGTCCAAAGACATGCAGGTTAGGTGCATTGGCGATCCTAAATTGTCCCTAGTGTGTGCTTGGTGTGGGTGTATGTGTGCCCTGCGGTCGGCTGGCGCCCTGCCTGGGGTTTGTTTCCTGCCTTGCGCACTTTGCTGGCTGGGAATGGCTCCAGCAGACCCCCGTGACCCTGTAGTTAGGATATAGCGGGTTGTTTTGAATATGGACACTCCCATTATGGGCACACATGGTGAGGGATGCCTTTACAAGCTGTTAGGCAATGTTTACTGGATGTCATGCAGAGTGATGTCATTGGCGTGATGGCATCTACGCCATTTTTATAAAGCACTCATTCTCCAAGGTTATGGATGCATTCAAAAGTGTTTAATGTGTTGTAATTACTTTTAATCCATAAAGAGATTCCTATCATAGAATATAAGGTATGCTTTTTATTACACCGATCACCTGCTAAGGCTGCCACATAACCTTAAAATATAGAGTTGGATTCTTGCCACTTCTTTGTGGTGATCTCAAGTTGCAGTACTCACATGTTTGGTAATATCATTAGAAGGCAATGGGCAGTATTGTTTTGGCTTTCACAGATGTATTAATTAAGATCCACTGGTAAAGTCCATCCCATCCATCCATTTTCCAACCCGCTGAATCCGAACACAGGGGTCACGGGGGTCTGCTGGAGCCAATCCCAGCCAACACAGGGGCACAAGGCAGGGAACCAATCCTGGGCAGGGTGCCAACCCACCGCAAACTGGTAAAGTCACTGACTAGAAATAAGCTTCATATATTAGTATTGTAACAAATTGTGAACTGAACCATAAAGTGGATCTGTACAATATAAGAGTGTGTTCGATGAGTGTAATCCTGAGGAAGGGTTGAACTGCAGTCTATTCTAGGTTCAAGAATGGGCATCCTCATCTACTTACAGCTCTGCCACTTTATCAGTGCAACAAACATGCTGACAAGTAACATGGAATAGCCATTACAAAATTTGTGATGTCTTCTTGGAAAATTGTCTCAAAAGGTTATGTGTTAGGTCAGAGGATCTATTAGATGTGTTGTTATAAAGTAAAAATCCCTCCAATATTTAGATGCAGATTTGATTATCATAGGAGAAAATGTCCCATACCATGACAGTAGATGTTCTA
Source organism: Erpetoichthys calabaricus (assembly GCF_900747795.2). Lineage (NCBI taxonomy): Eukaryota > Metazoa > Chordata > Cladistia > Polypteriformes > Polypteridae > Erpetoichthys > Erpetoichthys calabaricus. The sequence goes on from NC_041396.2 coordinate 51,314,816, forward strand.
GTGACATGACCTTTGCAATGCCGTCTGGACTGCTCAGCTGTCTGAGTCATTTCCAGGTATGAATCCAAAATTGATCAAACTTAAGAGAGAAGTGGGTCTGAAATCTAGAGGTGACCCGATGCAGATCCACAGCTGGCCCAGTTACTGTCAATACAATATCAGTTAAGATGCAGTCAGATATGGCAACAATTCTGTCACAGACGTTGTAACGGATACTGTGAATGGCATACCACCTCTCAGACCTGAATGGCCCTTAAGTTGCCCAGTCACACACAGAGGCCATCACATCTCTTTCCTTGGTAGAAAACTTTGAATAGAGGCATTGTGACTGTCACGTAATCTAACAGTGGTAGTGGCTTTTCAGTCGCACTGATTATTTTTGATGGGTTGTGAGAGCAGCATTATAATTGACATTATCTCATTGTTATATCTGTACTGCCAACATATGCTATGATGCTGATCACTCATAAGGTAAGTATTCTAGTAGCTCACAAGTGTATCAGATAGCAGACCATCATCATCTGCATATGTGGCTAGGCTGATTTTCCCAGCAATTTGTTATGCAAATTAGGGCACATTGTCTCTAGGGTACAATTATTATTTCTTCAGGGCATACATTCTGTGCATATTTTTGTACTTTTTCAATTTTATTGCATGAGATGCTACTGTTATTGTAAGTCTAGATCAAAATTCTAACCTTTGAAGAATGTGCCTCACAGGATTTTCAGTTTCCTTTAGCTCATAAGGGGTCAGACTTGCTTTGCATATCACTGTAGCATAACTTTAAAGCAAGCTACAAACCTTGATTGTAATCTTACAAGCTTGTACTGATTCTCCTACTTTTGAAGTGTAATATATTTCCTTTTTCCTTCAAAAACTACCGAAAGCTACAGTTCCTGTTCACAGAAAAGACATATCAGTACCACAATTAAGAAAAGTGCAAAGGACAAAGTGTGACATGTCCAATTTCAAGGTCAGTGTATCTGAAAATACAAGACATAACATTTTGTAAACATGAAAGCAGTCACCACTGGATTTCAAGGCTCTTCCATCTGCCACTTGTTTAAATCTGTATTGGGCCTCCTCCCATAAGCTTGCAATAGCAGAAGATTTTCAAAGGACTAATCAAGGTGTTTAATAGGCTTGCAGAAATCTCTTGCTTCGTCAAAGAGCAACTGAGGCATTTCATTAAGTACAAAACAGCGGTTTAACTAACTGACAGCTTTGGCAGTAATCACAACACATATGCGTCTCTATCACCTACTGTAGTTTGTAGTACAAATATAACCTGAAGCACTGAGACTGAAAACAATACAAAACAGCACTTGAAGGCACAGAATGATAGAGGTTTAGAAGTGTTCAAATTCTACACAAATATATTAGCACATCCCAATGATTTGAGCGATCCTTTTTGCATTTTATCATAGGTTTATAATATATGGGGTGCACAGTGTTTACTAATATTTGGAGATTTGAATGCACATGAAGTTACAGTGGCATGCAAAAGTATTCAGTCCCCTTGAATGTCATCAGAATTTTCTGCAGACAAAAGATTTTTTCACGTATTTATCCATTCATTATTTTCAAAAAGAACTCTGTAACAATACATTTCCAAAGTAAAAATAAACCATTTTCTGTAGATTTTTAACTGAGGAAGGAAAAGTCAAAAGTTAATGTTTGCATAAGTATTTAAACCATTGTGCTTTGGAAGCTCCAGGTTTACACAAATGACAAATTAAGGTCATTTAACCATAATTAAACATAATTAGGTAGTACTTGTGATTCCTTTATATCTCTGTATTTTGACTTTGGAAATGCATTGTTACAGCATAAAAGTTCACATTAAAAATATTGAATGGATAAATATGCAAACAAATCTTTTGTCATTTAGAAAATTCTGATGACTTTCAAGGGAACTGAATACTTTTATATGTCATTGTAATATACTGTAGTTGAACTATCTTTAATATTTTATAGTTGCCTCCATTTCTAGCCGAACCTTTAGTGAATAAAGAAGTACCATCATTGTTATGACATTGCAATGAATCAACACTTTCTAGAGCTATTTTAAAGTTATTTAGAACTTTTTTTAGATTTTAGAGAATTGAGAAATTATTGTAATTGTACAGTGGATCTAATACAGAAATACAGTAAAAAGATAACAATTCAACAAACAAAATTAAGATCTGGTATGTAAGAATTCAGGAAAGTTTATTAAAAAGGTGACAGGAGGTGAGTAGTATATAAATGCTTAAAACCAAGCCAGTTTTAAATCAAAGTTTCTAACTTAAAATGGAAGTTAATGGCTAAGCTCATGACATGAGCACAATGAGAAAATGAACATTGTTCTCAAGTTTTTACAGTTGTCCATCCTCACCAGGTGCATAGTGTTTCTGGTACAGCACCTGCTTGGCTCAAGAATGTAAAGCACTGCAGAGGGTGGTGAGGTTGGCAAAGAACATTACCAGCACTGAGTTGCCTTCTCTTTAGGCCATGTTCCTAACACTCACTGTCTTAAAAAGGAAAACAGTATTATCAGATATCTCAAGCATCCTGCACAGTTGTTTTTCTAATTCTTCCCTTCTGGCTAAACATAAGAGATGCAGATGCACGAGTAGATTCTGTTGGGATTTGTATCCACATGTTGAATAATGAAAAGCCAGTCATAGTGGCAAATACTATACTTGTTGTTGTATATACTGCAGGTGTGAAGATGGGTAGACTGGCATCTTGACCAGGAGGGGAGACTGGTTCCTTACCCAGATGGGAGGCCATAAGAGAAGGACCTGGATGGACAGGCATCCTGGTCGTGTCAGTTGCAGGTGTCTTTCCTGGCCGGGAAGATATAATGGATGGACAGGGAAGGACTGTCGCATAGGGCCATGTAGTCTACCAGTACACCAGATAGATAGATAGATACCGTATTTACTCGTGAACCACGCGCCCTCATGTAAGACGCGCACCCTAATTTTACAAAGAAAATCGTGAAAAAAATTTGCCCCGTGTACGATGCGCATTGTGATTGTATAGGAAGCGTTTAGGGCACGTTTTTCGCAAAATGCACTTCTGTTTTTGTTGCATGACGAAAGAGCGAGCGAGAGAGAGAGAGAGAGAGAGAGAGAGCGCGCGCGAGCGAACAAGCAAGAGAGAGAGAGCGAGCGGGCCCAAGCAGAAGAAGTAAACATTACAGAAAAAAATGTCCTCGTGTATGACGCGCAGCTGATTTTCTAATGCTAATTTTCGGGAAAAAATGTGCTTGTGGTACACACGTAAATACGATAGATAGATAGATAGATAGATAGATAGATAGATAGATAGATAGATAGATAGATAGATAGAAAATATTAAATTAAAGAGTGATAACAATGCAGGTATACAGACCGTCAATAACTTTGAATAATGTTAACGTTTACCCCCCCCCGGGTGGAATTGAAGAGTCGCATAGTGTGGGGGAGGAACGATCTCCTCAGTCTGTCAGTGGAGCAGGACAGTGACAGCAGTCTGTCGCTGAAGCTGCTCCTCTGTCTGGAGATGATACTGTTTAGTGAATGCAGTGGATTCTCCATTATTGACAGGAGCCTGCTCAGTGCCCATCGCTCTGCCACAGATGTCAAACTGTCCAGCTTCATGCCTACAATACAGCCTGCCTTCCTCACCAGTTTGTCCAGGCATGAGGCGTCTCTCTTCTTTATGCTGCCTCCCCAGCACACCACTGCGTAGAAGAGGGCACTCGCCACAACCGTCTGATAGAACATCTGCAGCATCTTATTGCAGATGTTGAAGGACGCCAGCCTTCTAAGGAAGTATAGTCAGCTATCCCTCAGATAGAGCTCCCATTTGTACACCCAAACAGCACTTGGGAATTGTAATCTTGGTGGACAGCCCTGCTAGGGTATATGGGTGCTGGCAAAGGGAGCTGTAGGGAGAGGACTCAAGCATTTTAAGGAGGTTCCACCTAACTTGGAAGTGCTTTCAGGGTGTAATCATGTGGCACCAGAAGTACTCCCAGGCCTGGCTTAAAAGAAGCAGCTTGAACTTCTCCAGGCAGTAGAGCTCAAGGCTTGCCTGGAGGAAAGTAGAGGAAAACTGTTACTGAAGTCATGCTTGTGAGCACTTTTTTTGGAGGAAAGACCTGAAAAAGGCATTTGTGTCATACAATTCTGTGTATGTGCACTTTTGTATGGAGTCTGGAGCTCTGTGATGCTCCCTTTTGTCACAATATGTATTGTATATACTGTACTTGTTTATTTACAGAATGGTACATAATATGTATGTTGTTGTGTTTTTGTGTGTATTTTGTTGGTGTTGTATTACTGTTCCTATTCTGAGGAGATATTTAAATAAGTATTTCATTGTACTGTGTACTTCACAGTACTGTACTTGTGACTGTAATCTTGAAGTTGAACTGTATGCTGAGTTTCTTTTTGGCTACAGCCAAAAAATATCCCTGGGAATATTTGATATTTTTGGGATAAAAATGCGAAAGTACATTAACTCATAATTTAAAAGAATATTTAATTTATACACATGTTCTTTCTGACTCAAGTTTTTGCTCTTAGACCTCCTTTCTCTGTCTTTTTGGTCATTTACCCAATTTTATAAATATGTGAGCAAGTGTGTATGCATCTGCGTGCGCACTGGTTTCACAAACCAGGAACTAAAAATAAACACCATATGATAGAGTTAGCTGGGGAAAAAAAAATGTTGTCATGTCAAAATAAAGCTGCAAAAGGTGCATTTACTTGTTTCCTATTCTTTTTGTCTTTCTTTTTGTACACTGTCCTACAAATCTGTGATCTGATCTTCTTCTTTAATGAGAGAGCAATGCTTGGCATTGGCATGTACAGTATGCAGTGTTCAACAATGCAGGAAACAGCTGGACCTTGTAGAGAAATGCAAACTGACTAACTACAATACCCTCTTATTTAGGGGTACATGCCAGACAAACTGCTTGGCTGTAATGAAAGAGACAGTCAGTATTTCATGTTCTTTGGCTGCCTGCTTAATCCATCATCCCCTGAGTGGACACACCTGCTGGCATCCAGAAGGAAGTAGAACTAATGCTGCTTCTCTTTCAGGCATTCAGTGTTGCTTAGTTTGGCCCACCTCCAGTGAGCAAAATACCTTCTGGTAATCAGGGGGCTTGTTAGTGCTCCAATGTTGACTTTAAACTGAAATATTATTCTGGAACTATGGAATAAACAATAAATGAGCTTTGAAAATATGCATTTCTTAAGTGAACAAATCTGTTAGCAAAACTCACACCACCTTTTTCTTTTGACCAGCAATTATACAGAACAAATAGATTTCATGATGTACATGCACATAGACAGTGTGTGTATCCTTGTGGGGCCAGACATGATTCTCAAATGACAACTCGCTAAAAGGCTGTAGTGAACAGAGGTGAAATGCCCACAGGATTTCTTCAAAAATACCCTTCCCCAATTTCCTTCAGTCCATACACTTCATGTATTTGGGGTTGCAGTGTCCCGATTCTACTTATGTATTAGAAAAATGCATAATTATGGAAAGACAATGAGAGAGAAAAAGAAAGTGAACAAAAGACTTGGCAATGAGAAAAAATAGAAAGCTAAAATCACTGGTATCATTTGTATATTGCAATGAGGATGGTGGCAAAACAGACAGACACATAGACTACTTGGCCCCATGCGTTTGAGATTGCTTCTGTCTGCTACAATACCATTCTGTCATTTTGACTATTGCATCACTATAAGGCATAACAGCAGTAAATAGTGTTTAGATGGTGTATGTACAGGTATATACTATGTATATCCATCCATCCATTTTCCAACCCGCTGAATCCAAACACAGGGTCATGGGGGTCTGCTGGAGCCAATCCCAGCCAACAAAGGGCACAAGGCAGGAACCAATCCTGGGCAGGGTGCCAACCCACCGCTACTATGTATATACTATGGCTTTATTCTGGCATGGCATGTTTGCATCTCCAATTAGACAGTAATGTTAACTTACTTTAGTTATTCATTTAGACATGCAGTCAGAAGGTGGATGCTGTGCAGCCTTGTCCGTGGCTCTGATGGAGTGATATCAGTGTTGTTAAGCACATTTAGTGATTTGGGTATTTTGAGTTCTGAAGTTTGCATCTCCTATGGCTCATCAACATTGACTCTTTTAACAACAGTTCTTTTCACCTCCTTTGAATGGGGTGCGACACAACTTTTATATTTTGCAATTCATATTTTCGTGACTGTAGCTGCCAATTCTTTCAACCTTAAATCGATTCCAGCATTGTTGTATCTGTGAATAACAGACAGCACATACACAGAACCTGTAACAATGTATTGTTCACCTTTACAACTAGCTCACTGATGTCTTTGAAATGCCAGGTATCATCTGATTTTACAGAAAGTTTTTCTCCTTGCAGCATGTTATGTTTATTTTTAACACATGCACTCTGCTCACCAAACACTTGGCACACATTTATATATTTAACAGGGGTCTTTTCAATAGACTTTTCAGCTTTAGACAGTGTATCATAATCAGAAGCTTGCTCTTTCTGACCAGTCAATATGCACACTGCAGCTCTTTTCAGTTCAAATTCACTGCTCCTGCTTTAATGCCCCCCTTATGAAGCATTGGATTTGTTTAGCAATGTGACACTCAGTGAGCCATCTAATTGTTCCAACCCACTTTTAAAAATTCACTCATGGTTGTCTTCAGACATCTACTGTATTATAAGTCTGGCTCTGTGAGGCTATTTTGTGTGCAGCACATTATATTAATGGTAAAGAAGGCCAAAATAAAATGAAACACTGGATTGAGTTTGTATTTGAGCACACTGTAGTAAGCACTGTAATGATAGGAATGAAGCAAACACTGAATAGTCATTCATTTCAATAATGGGCTTGATTATTAAACAACAATAAACAGAAATACCATCTACAAACCTGTCATTGGATGGCAACCAGGATAGTGCAGAAATGAGTCCTTGAGGCTGAAATGGATGTGAATGACTGCTTCCAAATGACAGACTGGGCAATGATGTGTGAGTCACATGGGCATGATATTGAGGGACTCAGTCACTGCATCACAGACTGTATGGCGACACTGTGGTACCCTCAGAGTTGTTTTCCAATCAACAGGTCCTGAATTAATCAAATCTGGTGACAAAGAGTCTCTGAAGGATGTACAGCGTGTGCTGAAGAAAAAGCTGAGTGAAGGAAACAAAGCTTCCAAAGCTAAAATAGAAAATGAATTCATTCAGAATAACATGAAAGATGTCTGGAATAGACTGGGCATAACTACTAGACTCAAGCTATCCAGGGCTCAGGTGCTAGAAGGAGATGTGGACAGAGTTAACACCCTGAACCAATTTTGAATAGATTCTCCTTCCCACTGCCAGCTTCTTCCAATGACCAGTCACCCACATCATCCCTGCCAACTCAACAACTCCTACCACTGAAATAGTCAGTGACAAGTCCACCTTTGACCACCAGTATGGGCTGTTCATAACTGAAGGCAAAGTAATGAGAAACCCAAGGGAGATATACACCAGAAAAGGAGTCAGTCCTCAAGTTTTTAAGCACTGTGCTGCCTAATGTTTGGGAACCTCTGTCACCTGTTCTGTCTGACTCTAAGGCTCCAGAAAGTGGAGAAAGTGGACAGCAGTTTGTGACACTCAAGAACTGTGTTTCTAATATGGATGTGAGCAACATTTGATCACTACAAGGAACAGTCCTGTCTTATTTTCTCCTCACTCAGTACAACTTAGACTATAAATATAATGTCAGGTCACATCCTTGCAGAAAATCTCAGATGATTCTGCACTTATGGGATGTATTGTTAAGTGGGTGTGACAGAGTATAGGAGTCAGGTGGAAAACTTGATTTCTTGGTGCAGAAAGAATTGTCTGAAACTTAAAATCAGCAAAACCAAGGAACTAGTTATTGATTTTTGCCTCACCAAAGAGCTTCTATGTCAGGTCACTATTTAGGGAGTATGTGTGGTGGTGATGCACTTGTACAAGTACTTGGGACTCCATATCAAGGACAGGTTGGATTGGTCTCATAACAAAGAGGAGCAATATAACAAAGGGTAGAGCAGTCTATTTTTTCTTTGGAGACAGCGTTCCTGTAATGTGGGTAGTGACATCCTTCATATCTTCTACACATCTGTGATGGCCAGAGCAATTTTCTACGTTGTGGTGTGCTTGGCTGGTAATATCACTTCAAGAGAGGCCCACTGAATTAACAAGTAATTAAAAGGGCAGGCTCAGTCATCCTCTCAGTGACACACTAACACTGAGTACTTTCAGCCAACAAATTATCAAGCATAAATGTGTTGTTGATGTACAGTACCCACCCAATGAAAACTCAGCAAAAAAAAGAAGTGTTAGCTGTGACAGACAGCTGGGGCGTCTGCTCAGCCGGGATGCCAGGAAGCTGGAAGGACCGTGAGAGAACCAGTACCTCCCCCAGGACACAAGAGGGCAACCATTCTGGTTTGCAGGTCGGCCACATGTTTGGAGCTGGGAAGCTCCACCCGGTTGGGTGACGTGGCCACCACTAGGGCCCGCCAAGACGTTCCCAGAGTCATGGACGGCAGCACTTCCATCACAACAGGGAGTGCTGCTAGGCCAGGAGACAAATACACCCGGTGTGCTTCCGGGTGCTCAAGCAGCACTTCCGCCACACCCGGAAGTACTGCAGGAAGATCATCTAGGAGCAATTAGAGCACATCTGGGTACGGCATAAAAGGGGCCGCCTCACTCCAGTCGAGGAGACGAAGCTTACAAGAGAGGAGTGGAGGCGGCAAGAAGAGAATAAAAGAAAAGGACTGTGATTGGTGCACTGTAAATTGTCATGAAGAAAATAAACTTGTGTATTTTGGACATAAGCTGTCTTGGTGTCTGTCCCTGTCGAGGCTGGTTCTCATATAGCTTATTTTGGTATTTAGTTGCCCCCCCACCACCGCCCCACACACATGTTCAAATGTCTAGATCAAGATGACATCCTAGTAATGGCACAGGGGCTCCATTTTATTTGTTGCCTATGAAAATCTCTATCCTCTTTCTCAAACCCATCTGATTTAAAGGATGTGCTTACCTTCCTTGCTGGATGGGCTGCTCTCACTCAAGGATTTTGACCCATACTTCCTGTGAAGCAGTCCCAGACAGCTGCCTTCTTGTCCTGCCTGTGAAAAACTGTCTGCCAAAAGGTACAATACATCCTCACATGACCAGTGATATGCACTGAGTAATTTTAAACTGCATGAGATAATCAAATTCATTAAGAAAATTGTTAGGAATACTACACTATTACTCTTGTAAACTTCAAGATATTGGAAACATTCTTCTGAGATTCTTGTCCAAGTTGACATGATTGCATCACACAGTTTCACGCTGAGAATCTCCCATTCTACCACATCCATCCCAAAGGTGTTCTTTCAGATTCAGATCTGTTGCCTGGGAATGCCACTGAAGAACACTAAAATGTTTGTCATGTTCATTAAACCAGTTTGAGACAACTGTTGCTTCGTGACATGATGTATTATCATGCTGAAAGTAGCCATTAGAAAATGGGTAAATTGTTGGCCTTACTCTCTTTCTCATGGGTGGGGGTTGATCTGAATTTAGTTTTGTTAAGTTTAGACTTGATTGTATGGAATGTTATATGTTTTTAATAGATTCAATACAAGATCCAAAAAAAGAAAATGGGTAAATTGTGCCCATGAAGGGGTGCACAAAACATTCAAATTTGCCATGGGTTTCATCTCAACCAATAATTAATAGGTAATAATGGGCACAAAGTGTGCCAAGGAAGCATTCTCCACACCATTACACCACCACTATCCTGGACTGCTGAGACGAGGCAGGTTCAGGCCATGGATTCATTTTGATGACCCTACCATCTGGGTGACTCAGCAGAAATGGAGCTTCATCATCAGACCAGGCTACATTTTTCCAGTCTTCATCTGTCCAGTTTTCCTGAAACTATGCCCATTGCAGCCTCAGCTTTATGTTCTTGGCTGACAGGAGTGGAACCCGACATGGTCTTCTGCTGTTGCAGCCCTTCTTGCTTAAGGTTTGACATGTTGTGCATTCTAAGTTGCTTTTGTGTAAATCACAGTTGTACGGAGTGGTTATCTGAGTTACTGTAGCTTTTCTCTCAGCTTGAACCACACTGGCCTTTCTCCTATGTCCTCTCTCACTGATAAGCCATTGCCATTTGCAGAACTGCTGCTAACTGGACATTTTTTGTTTTTTGCACCCTTCTGAGTAAACTGTAGGGACTATTGTGTTTGAAAACCCCAGGAAATCATCAGTTATAGAAAACTCAAACCAGCCTGTCTAGCACCAACCATCATGCCAGTGTCAAAGTTTATTTTCCCATTCTGGTGTTTGATGTGAATATTAACTGAAACTGCTGACCTACTGTATATCTGCATGATATCATACATTGCACTGCTGTCACATGATTGGCTGATTAGATAGTTGCATGGATAAGCAGGTGTTCAGGTGTTCCCAATAATTTGCTTAGTGAGTGTATGTCTTCCATTGCATTTCACCCAGAACAATTTCTCAGAGATTTGGGTAAAGCAACTGCTTGCAGTCTGCAGGCTTGCTGATGGATCCAACACACAAGTGGGCTATAATCTGTGGTGTGCTTGTTTGTATATTTTATATTTGCATATCAACCATCTGTGACTTGCTCTTTGTAGTCCAAGGCATAGCATTAATGTAATATAAGTAATTCTCTCTCCGTGTTGAAGCATACTCGTGACAGCCTATTTAGGCACAGCAATACCCCTCTCTCTGTTTTTCTGTTGTGCTTAAATGCAAAGAAGTAAAGAAAGAATCCTCTGAGGGTGTAAATACTAATTTTTAATATTGATTTAACCTTCATCCAGATCAGCAGGATGTGCTTGTGAAGTTTGCTTTGGCTGGAATAACAAATTGGTAAGATGCCCTTCAGCATTTTACGATATATTCGATATCCCTCCTTAAACATAAACTGAGATCTGAGTTAATGTTTTCAATGCCGCCTTTGACTCGAGGTGGAAGAGCTGTGGAATAATGTCAGGCTGGCAAGGTGTGGCCCAGGCAAGGAAAGTCCATCAAAGAATATTTTCATTTCTACACAACAGAAGTCCCTAAGGCGACAGAGTTACACCATGAGTCACGCTTGGCAAAAACAGAGTGAAAAAGAATGGTACTAAGTACTAGGTGAATGTGGCACAGGTTCTCATTTATCACATATCTGCTGTTGTATTTAGTGAAATTTGAGACAAATATTCCATTTTAGAGAACATTGAGATTAACGATTAGCCATCCATTTTCTAAAACTGTAATGTAACAGGGTTACTGGAACCAAGAGCTAAGCAAGTATCACTGGCCACAAAGCAGGAATCACATCCTGGATAGCATGCCAGTCTTTTAAAGAACTGCAAGTGTCAGCCAGGCTTAAGAAAGAATTCAAGAAAATAATGGGAGAATGTACAAACTTCTGATCTTACGATCCAAGTGCGGTGATGCAGCAGTGTTACCCATTATACTGAACAAAATAAACATTTAGACATTCAAGTTACTGGAAAACATGTGACCAATATCCTGACAATGGAGCAATTGGAGATGTGTAGTTAAATGCCAATGCTTATATTGTTTGGTTACCAAAGAGGCAATCTTGTCAGTGTATATTAAATTATAAAATAAATTAAGATTACTTGCATGGTAGTAATCCACCTTAAAAAAATGAGGTGTTTGTGTTTGTTTCTATGTAACTCTGTATCCATCCAATTGCTGTGTCTCTGTTATATGCTATTTGGTATGGGATTTGTAAAAGCAGTGCTAATGTTTCTGATGCACCATCTGTTGGAATAGCAAATCCAATGCATTGAATTACTACACATATTACAAAATACATTCTAATGGATTGGTGCACTGCAAATGTTAAAGCTTAATATCCATCCATCCATTGTCTCTCACTTATCTGAGGTCGGGTCGCGGGGGCAGCAGCTTGAGCAGAGATACTTAGATTTAAACCCATGTTAAATGGGTAACATATCCACATATATTAATAATGGTAAAAAATGAAGTACAGTATATTAAATAAACAGTACATGGACTTCAGATACATTTCTGTGTGTATTAATTGCTTTAGGGAACTGGTGGCACAGCAATTAGCTCTGTTGGCTCACAATTACAGGAGGTAAGGCTTGGTTATTATATGTATGGAGTCTGCATGGCTTCCCTGTGCCTGTTTTATTTTATTTTTTTTCAGCTACATTGTTTTTTCTGTTCTTCATCTCAAAAATGAGTGAGCCAGGAGATTAGATGACTCTAAATTGGGCCTTTATGTGTATACCCATTCACGTCTGGCACCTGCCTTGCACATGAACTGTAAAATATGGATTAACAATTGTGAATGCCATAATGAAGGGACTGGCATCCCAATGATGGTTGGCAATTCTTTGCCTGGATGGGATTGAAAAGTGTGGATGGACACGCATCCTGGCCGAGTTGGTTGTCAGAATATTTCCCGAGAGGCCATAATGGAAGGATAGAGGATAGAGGGAGACTGCTTCCCGGAGCCATATATTCCCCCTGCACACAGGGTGCTGCATCCCTCTAGTGTAACTCCCATTTGTACACATGCAGGGCATACTGGGAGCTGTTGTCCTGATGGGCAGCCCTGTTGGGGTACTTGGGTGTTGTCAGGGGTAGCTGCAAGGAAAAACTGCTGCTACTTTGGGGAGCTTCTGCCTGGCCATGAAGTGTTTCCACTATGCAGTGGTGCGGCATGGAAAAGAAAGCTCAGCTTGCCTATTATGCACTCTTGACAATAATTTCTAGTTATTATATTATTATAAAGGCCATTGATCCACACACTTGTCTCAATATTACAGTTTATGCGTAGTTTGTACAAATCTCTGCCACTCCAAAAAACATTACCAGTGAAACGCTGCTTTCATGAAAAGACACTCTAGGGTTACAAGCGTGTGGACACATGAATCAATTGTACCTGCTCAAAGGTTGTTCTCTTTGGAACTGCATAATAAAGTCATTAAGAAAATACCAGTTGAGTGGTGTACTTTTTTTGCTCATTGACTACTTGCAAGAAAATATGTTATTTTCCCATTCTTTTTTCATCTGCATACAGAAAATATTAATATAAAAAAAAAATTTAAAAGACCACCTGTGGTGCCTCGGTGGGTGAATGTCTCTTCTCTTCACTACAATTACTAGGGTGTTGTACCGTGTTACCATTATGAATGTAGAGAAAAGCCAAGCAAAATGACACCTTTTATTGGCTAACTAAAAAGATTACAATATGCAAGCTTTCGAGGCAACTCAGGCCCCTTCTTCCGATTGATTAGATGATTACATCTTGCCTGAAGAAGGAGCCTGAGTTGCCTCGAAAGCTTGCATATTGTAATCTTTTTAGTTAGCCAATAAAAGGTGTCATTTTGCTTGGCTTCACTAGAATTGGAAGACACAAGAGAAGCAGCAATTTTCAGTATTAACTAAATCTTTGCATAACATACCGTGTTAGTGAGATAAAAGGAGGTTTTAAAGTATATGGTAATAAAGACTCCAAGACAAAATATCTTGGGATGGTGGAAGCTGTGGCACAATAGGTACAGCATTGCCCCCTAGTGCTTGTCAGGTGTCAGAACAAGGCACTGTTTCTCAGTTTGATCTCCTCTGTGACATTCTCAGTCCCCCATATACTCCCCTGTGGCCAGTAGTCAATTTCAGACAAATCGTCTTGATCTTCTTGACAAACTGATGAATATAGCTGTAGGGGAAGTAATGGATAAAAAATAAAGTTCATAAATTTTATAAGGTATATGTGGGTATTGAAAGACAGCAAATTAAATTACAACCAGTAGGAGTTATGGGGACTATTAACAAGGTGAAAGTAAGGGCAATTGTAGAAGCGCCAGTCTCATCTCATGAGATATTTATATAAGAGTGTACCTTAGAAATTTTATATACTGTATATGATTTAGGAAAAGGCGTTCATTCCAAAACAATAACATTCGATGATGACTCAAAGATTTACACACCATTTCAGAGCAGCAGGCTGTGCTCAGGGAGATCAAGATGCAAATTGTAGCAAATACAATTTAATATTAATAAGTGTAAGACCTTACACACCAGATATACAAATGTAGGATTTTTAAGTTCAAATTCAGGTTCAAGTTAATGGTTACATGTACAGAGTGTAGTGATTATCAAGGAGGAATTGTCCACAACTTACAGCACTTTGTGAGGGTGAACAGAATGTTGGATTATGTGTTGTGAGGAGCCAGTACCAGGAGCAAAACATCACCAGAGTGGCACAGAGCAGAACTAAGGCCTGCAGAACTCCTCCTACTCCTGACAGGAGCCATTGTGGGAGCACAAGTTCAGCTAAAGACTTAGCCCAGCCCTACGCCATTCTGGCAGTACTTTGGCCTTCAGTGGCCTCTTATGCCCTGTATGAGTCACTAGAGAAGTAGAATAGCTAAAGGTTAAAGAGTACAGATAAGAAGAGAATGTTCCACGTAACGTGAGGTCACAAGTGAAATCCCTCAGGGATCTGTTCTGGGTCTATTACCTTTTCTGATTTATATTAATGACAGAGATTTCAGTATAGTCAGTAACCTTGTGAAATTTGCAGAAGATACTAAAACTAGAGGAGTGGCACACACTGAACTGGCAGCAAAGCAAATCAGAAAGACTTGGACAAGCTTCAGGACTGGGAACTGCAGTTTAATGAAGAAAAGTGCAAAGTAATACACATGGGCAAAAGGAATGTCAGTTATAAATACAAGATGGGAGACACTGTCCGAAAAGAAGCAACTTCTGAAAAGGATTTAGATGTTTATGTTGGCACATTATTTTCATCATCTAAGCAATGCACATAAGCTGGTAAAAAGGCACATAAGATACTAGGTTATTTAGTAAAAACTGTTAAAAATAAATCAAGAAACATTATGCTTTAACTATATAATGGACCAGGATGACCTCACCTGGTATACTTTGTGCAGTTCTGGTCACTATGCTACAAAAAAGACACAGCAGCACTTGAAGCTGTGCTGATGAGAACAACCAGATGCATAACAGAACTGAAGGACACGTTGTACTTTGACAGACTCAGAGGACTAAACCTGTTTTGTATCAAGCAGAATAGTCTGTATGGGGACCTAATCCGGGTCTTCAATATTCTCAAAGTCATTGATAAAGTAGATCTAGCAGAATTATTTCAACTAAATGGTGAATAATGCACTCAAGGACACCAGTGGAAAGTGCACTTAAGACTGAAGCCATGAAGCACTTCTTTACGCAAAGAGTCATGGGAATCTGGAACAAACTACTAAGACATGAAGTTGAAGCAGAAACCTTGTCAAGCTTTAAGAAGTATCTGGATGAGATATTGGGATATTTTATCTATTAGTTAAACAAATGAGCTTGATGGACTGAATGGTCTCCTCTCGTTTGTTAGATTTCTTATGTTCTAATGGAAGTTTGGCCTCAGCAGCCTCTTATGCCTCGTATGAGTCCCTGGAACAGTAGAATAATTAAAAATGTGATGCTAAGGTGCTCTATTAAAGCTTCACATGATACAAAGCATTATTAGAAGGATATGACCACCAGCTTATAAGTGGTGAATTACAAGTAAAGGCGGAGAAAGTGCAGCTTTAAACTCAAAAAAAGACAAAGACATAGACATCTAAAGGCTTTAAAATTCCTGAAAGGTATAGACACCATTAACTTGTTCAGTTTATTTGTAAGGGATGGAGATAAGTAGCCAGAGCAATAGAATGAAGTCTGGGAAGACCAGATTGAAGACAGAGAAACAGAACTGCTTCAGACTGAGGCTATTAACCACAAGACTTACTTGCAGGTCAGTGTTGTGGATTGAAGGGTCACAAGTGCAATACTCCTTAAAAATGAAAATTAATGAAATAGGTAGATATTCCTGTAGGTATTGGATCTCCTGAGTCATATACATATGTAGCACTGGTGCTCCACAAGGGACAGTTCTGTCACCATTCCTCTTCACCCTGTACACTACAGATTTTAGTTACAACACAGAGGGCTGCCATCTGCAGAAATTCTCTGATGACTCTGCAATAGTTGGTAGTATAAGACATGGAGACAAGACGGAATACAGGAAGGTAGTGTACAGGTTTGTAGACTAGTGTGAGCTGAATCAACTGCAGATCAACACCAGTAAAGCTAAAGAACTGGTAGTTGATTTAAGAACATCGCGAACTTCAGCCACTCCCCTGTCTATTAGGGTGTGGAGGTGGAGATCGTTGAGGAGTACAAGTATCTAGGGTGCATATGAGCAATAAGCTAGACTGGTCCAGGAACTCGCTGACCATCTACAAGAAGGGTCAAAGTAGGCTGTATTTCCTACGCAAGTTCAGATCTTTTAGTGTCAGCAACACTATGCTACAGATGTTCTATAACAGCGTGGTGGCCAGTGCCATTTTCTTCGCTGTGACATGCTGGGGGAGCAGCATGAAAGTGGCAGACATCAGGAGACTAACAAACTAATTCAGAAGGCTGCTTCTGTGGTAGGAGAGAAACTGGCCAGCTTGGAAATTGTGGCAGACCAGAGAATGTTGTCTAGGCTTCGGTCTATTATTGAAAATGCTAATCACCCACTTCATAGTGTTGTGGTTGGACAGAGGAGCGTTTTCAGCAGTACACTGACTAGCATCAAGTGCTCCACTGAACGTCACAGGAAATCCTTCCTCCCCACAGCCATCAGACTTTATAACTCCTTTTCCGGTCACTCACCCACACTTTAAGCTATTACCTTTTTTCTTTATTGGATATCCAGGTACATTTTTTCAAGTACTTGAAATGTGCAACATACTATTTATTCTTGTGTAATAAATTGTCTGCTCTTCACATGAGAATAACCTTATTTGTTCTCAAAATGTACAATGTTAACTTAAGGTGCAACACTCTGTACTTTAGTTTGATACTTACATTTATTATACTTTACCAGTAACGGCACACTGCACGTTACACTTGACTTGAGCACTCCTAGTTTTCATCCTCTTTCTCTGTATGTTTAGCATTCGTTTGCTCAGAGGTTGATGCGCTTGCTGCTTCCTGAGCAGCTCTTCTTTACTCCACCCTAGCAGCCCGCTGCTTCTCTTCTTTCTTTGCCGTCTTTTCACATTAAAACTGATTAAGTTAGTTTTTGTGTTGCAATTACTTAGCACTTTTTCTTCATTTTTCACTTAAGATGGTACTCAAGTCTCCAATCTGCCTCAAGAATGATTTAAGATATGAAGAGGTAGGGGAAGTGACCGTGAAGGTGCTAGGGAATGAGAACGATGCACGTACGCATGCGCCGCACTGCCGCCTTGCTGCGTGCTGCCGAGAGTTGATTCTACAATAAAATAAAATAAAAATAAAAAGAGTAATAAAAATCATCACCACGAAAGCGGGTAGTAGACATCACGTAATGTATGTGTACCAAATTTCAGGTCAATAGGTGAAACGGTTTGCGAGCTACAGGTGATTTAAAATCCTGGACAGACAAACGAACAGCCACAGTAGCATATTATATATAAAGATTATATTTACATGATTACTTTCATACTTGCTCTTAGTATAACATGTCCCTTGTCTGTTGTTATGTTGTAACATACTGTAAGTAATTTCCATCTGGATTAATAAAGTTTTCTGATTCTGATACTTAATGCATTGATTAAGATTTTTCTATTCTGCCTATCAACTCTTACTTTCGACTCTCCATTGTACTTTCAATTAATTTGTATCTTTAAAGGCACTTTTTCTTCCTGCTGTTGTTCCATTTAGTTGTACTAAGACAAGCTTCAGGTCCAAAAACCTCTGCAATACAATATGAAAAGATGGATAAACGGGTGGCTAGGTTATGAGGAACTGGTGTCCCATTCACAACTGGTTCCTGCTTTGCAACTGATACTGATGGAACAGACGTCATATATTCAAGAATTTGTAAATGAAAAAGGTTTAATAAAAATGGATAGAGTCAGTCAAGTTTTCTTCAATTTTTTATAAAATAATTTTGTACTTTTATGATACTTAAATTTACAGGCATGCAGTTAGAGAATTCAAAACTGTTGCTTGACAGCATTTGGGCTCAGATTAGTTTCTGGACAATGTGACCTGGGTAGAAAGTTTGCATTTCTCATGAGTTTCACAGCATTTTTCTGGTTTCCTTCAGAGACGTGTTCAAGACAGTTGACCTGCTTTCACTGTATTTATATACACTGTGTGGTGGCTGGTGGCAGAGTAGATTTTAGCTCTCTTACATCACAGTGAAGGAGAAGAGGACTTAAAGAGTACAGAAGCATTAGACAGAATGAGGACCAAAACATGACCATATTCATAAAGCCAGAAAAATGTATTAGCAAGCAAAGAGCACATTTCCATTTGTGAAGAACTGAAGGATGAAATGTTTAAGAAATGTATCTATTTATATATATATATCTATTATAGAAAAAATCTTGGGAGGGATACAAGACGTGATCTTCTTGGAAGACAATTTGACGTCCTGCGAGTGACACTTTAGCGTCACGCGAGACAAGGCAGTGAGACAACATTTAAAACAAGGTTATGGACATCTAACCTAGCAGTTGCTGGAATCCTTTTGGCAGACACACTTCATGTACTCCCAGCTCTTAAAACAATAAAAAGCAACAAGCAGAACACGAAGCTCGCCAGCAGCAGCAGCAGCAAGCCAGCAGATGATCTGACTGCTTCTCCTTAGTGTGCGTTAAGTCCCACCCCCCCCTTCACAATGCGAGCGGCAGAGATGCGAAGTGACAAAAGGACAATTTCTGTACAGGCTTTTAAATGATCGACACACATTGCGACAAATAGAACATGCAGCTCACCAGGAGCAGCAGCAGAAAGACAGCAGCAGATCCGACGGCATCTCCTTAACGTGTGTTCAGCCCCACCCACCTTTCACAATGCAAGCAGCGTTATACGTCCTGCAAGAAACAGATTTAGTATTGTAAGTAAGTATTGTTTTTACAAAAGTTTTAAAGTAAAAGTGAAAATAATCCTTATGTCAGAATTCCCATGAAAATAACGATCTCTTTAAATTGTATATCTGGTAAAGTAAACCCAGGGGTGAGTGAGCAAAGTGTGCAGGGGGCAGAGCCCCCTAGTGTATATATATATATATATATAAATTGAAGGTTTTGTCTTAGGACTTAGCTCTCTCATTTCTCCACTACAGTCCATGCAGTTGCTACAACAACTCATTAGTCAATTGCACAATCACCTTTACCTTCATCCATTAAAAAGAACTTCAGGTATTTATATTTATCCACTTTATAGAAGCTGCTCATCACTTTTTTTGTAGGGAATAACTCCCTATTTTCTGGGAGAGCACAGTGACCTTTGATTCAGATTTATACTAATTCTCATCCCAGCTGTATTACACTCAGCTGAGAACTATTGCAGTGCACACAAGCAATGAAAGTCCGATGAGATGAAGTGAAGAACATCTTCCACAAAAAGTAGAAATACATCTCTTATCATTCAAAGCTGGATGCTCTCCAAACCTTGCCTTGTTATCTTGTCCATGATGAGAGAAGAGACATAGGGACAAGACATGGAGTAGTCCAACACTCACATTGAACAAACTTAAATTAACAACAAGTATGCAAACATAGTTTTTCTTCCACAAATACTGAGTCTGAATGGTACAAGGCAGGGGTCATAAACCCCATACTCTTTTTATGTCTTCAACAACATAACAACACACAGCACTCTGCATAGGTGCAGAGTCATAGTTCACCCCCCCCAAGTACATATATACAGAACTGAAAAACTCATATAACTTGACTAGTATCTTGCAAGGACAAAGAGTAGTTTCACTATTCCATAACTAGGTGGGAACCCACGTTATTCCCCCTAGAACTGAGGCTCTACCATTGGTCATTGTCTCCTTTCAGGGAATAATCGCTGGCTGACCCACATGGCCCAGCCTGAAAAAGCCTAGTGAAGCTGTCATGCAGGCTCAGGTAGAGTACATAACATGAAGGTGATGCGTAAGAGTGGTATGGACCCAGTCATAGACCTTGGCAATAGAAATATTCAGAAATAAACTAATAACTGAACATCACTATATTGGTAAATGAGTAAGCTATATTTAAAATTTCATACTGCATAGAACCAAAGATTAAATAAAAAATTAAGTTGACTGTAGACTTCAGTCTGAAATCTGTGGGTATTCTCCACTTCGTTTTCTTAAATGTTCTAGTTTTTTGTGGTTTGTTTGTTTCTGTTTTTTTAATGTAATAAAAGTCCTTGATCTTCTTTAATGACTGTGACCTTTTGGCAGATGGATCTTTTATTACTGCTGGGCTTCTGACAAGATGATGATGAGGGATGACCTCTCAAATTTTGGAACGCTGTTCTCAATCATTCTGCCTCAAATACTAAATGAGTGCATTCACCCATGAATAATGTATGTGGCTTAGTATGGCATACTTGGTAATGAAAACGCACTATAAATTGCTAACATTCATTTTCTGTTCCTTTTAGTGAGACTTCCAAATAAGAGGCCTCTCTGGCACTCAGCTTTATCTGAGAGTCATGCTTTAACTTTTAAAGTTTGGAGAAAATGCTTTCCTTACATGTAGATCCATAAAAGCTGCAATAAAGTTGTTTTTTGCCAAGAGGATTTATTAAATTGGTAAGTTTTCAAAGCTAGTGTGTGTGGAAGTGTTTTGCATTGATTAGCAATGATGCTTCAAATGTCCATGGACTTGAATTAGAATCCTGGCTTGATCATTGCCTATTAGGAATTTATATATTTCTGTGGATTAATCCTTGAAGAGATCTGTCTTCTTTTCAGCTTCAAGTGCATATTCTCCTGGAACTGTGTCAATGTGTCACACAAAAAACAAAAGACACCACTGTAACCTTTTCTGATTTATATTAATGACAGAGATTTCAGTATAGTCAGTAAACTTGAGAAATTTGCCGAAGATACTAAAACTGGAGGAGTGGCAGACACTGAACAGGCAGCAAAGCAAATCAGAAAGACTTGGACAAGCTTCAAGACTGGGAACTGCAGTTTAATGAAGAAAAGTGCAAAGTGATACACATGGGCAAAAGGAATGTCAGTTATAAATACAAGATGGGAGACACTGTCCCAAAACAATCAACTTCTGAAAAGGATTTAGATGTTTATGTTGGCACATCATTTTCATCATCTAAGCAATGCACATAAGCTGGTAAAAAGGCACATAAAATACTAGGTTATTTAGTAAAATCTGTTAAAAATAAATCAAGAGACATTATGCTTTGACTATATAATAGACCAGGATGACCTCACCTGGAATACTTTGTGCAGTTCTGGTCACTATGCTACAAAAAAA
Source organism: Erpetoichthys calabaricus (assembly GCF_900747795.2). Classification (NCBI taxonomy): domain Eukaryota; kingdom Metazoa; phylum Chordata; class Cladistia; order Polypteriformes; family Polypteridae; genus Erpetoichthys; species Erpetoichthys calabaricus. The sequence continues at coordinate 51,336,188 of NC_041396.2, forward strand.
CAAAAGACACCACTGTAACGCAGTCACTGATCTACTGCACCTCTAAAATCATTCTTGACTTTCATATGAAGGGCATAGTGACATGGCCAGTACCACATCATAAACATTGGGTGGGCAAAACAAACATAGGTTACAACACAGATAAAAATCAAAAAATAACAACAACAATAATATTAATAATTGCCAAACTGGTGTAGTATTAGAGACATGAGCATTGTAAAATAATCTTAAATAATCAACCCTGCAACAGGAATACCACTCTAGGCTGTGAATATATTGCTAAAGGCTGATTTAATTCAACATATAAGCACAGAATCAACAAGCTAATTAAAAGGACCAGCTAAGGTATAGGACACACTCTGGACCCCCTGGTGGTAGTAGCAAAGGAGAGAATAAAAAGAAAACTGAGTAGCACTATGAACAATGCTGTTAAAACTCTGCAAATACTGTCCTCCACTGTTCATCGTCCATGATTTGATTGATTACATTCTTGATATCCGCACCTGCCACACTAAAAAATGTCCCCATGCTTTGTCTCTCGTGGAAAAACTCTCTGACGTCATGCTTTGATTGGATGGTGATGTTGCCTTCTTTGCATACATTGGTGAGGATACAGAAAATAGGAATCATGGGTAAATGTTTACAGATAATTATTGCACTTTGATTTGATTTTTTTAATTTAATTGAGTTATGTGATTATATTAGGCTAGTCATCTGATTTCTTATACCTAAATTGAATGCATATGTTCATGATTTATGGCTCTCTATGATGAGATTATGATTGTGCTGACACCATCATTGCAAACTACCTGTTAGGCTGGTGGGTTACATAGAGAGTTATCTTTCTAATAGCTTTGTATACTGCTGTTGAAGTGTAATTAATAACCTTTTTAGAGAAATGTAAAATGATTTAAAAAATCAATGATGATTTCACTCGAAGCATCTTCCAGCACTTGCCATTGTGAGCTGATGCATTTACACACTTCCAGCATTGTAAACAACTTGTTTTCAGCATGTTAGCAGTTAGCATGTCAGCTAGTATTCTTGGTTGTCTATTAGGTCACATGTATCATTGTCAATTTTTAATAATTTTGTGGATTCATGATAGATATTGCTACAAAGTCATAGCAGATCCAAATCACTTGTGAAATGAATTTGAGATTTCAAATAAAAAAATATAAGTAAAAGAATAGAATTGAGTCAGTTTTACCTGCAGTGTGCATGTAGCCTGTAGCAACATACAAACTCAAATGCAGCGAACAGGGAGCCATTATACATGCAAAGGCTTGGAACTGAACTGTTCTAATATGCCCTGCCCTCGGCCTCACAACAGAATGGCCATTTAACAAGAGTATAACTAATAGAACTTATCAGTTATGTAACACTGCATACTAGATGCAACAATATATCCTTTAAACATGATGCAAAACAAATTGTGTAAATAACATATTCAGGTTATTGCACTAACTTCTACAGAGTCCATATTTTCAAGGTTGTGAAGCCATTGATAACATCTACAATATTCACTTTGATGCTCAAGTTCCATTGGATGGCTAGGATTGTAAGACATTTCAATCTTTCTTGGCACACTGTTCAGCATAAGAAATTCTAATCAACTTACTTTACTAAAATGCTCCCAGTTAGGCACAGTGACTGGTAATGTGCAAAAAAAACAAAAAAAAAAACTATCTCAATGCACAAATCTGGGTAAATGCTCTGAAGCTTCCTTCTGTGTTGGCATTAAGAAATTCAAGAGATGTCCATTCATCTTTAAAAATGGCACAGTGTATCTTCTTAAGACAGTTCAGCTGACACTCATATCACCAGATGTTGATACAGATGTTGCAATTTCAAAAGGAAAGGTGTCCTGGCATTGAGACTTTTCTCTGACAATGCCCCACCCTCCGAACTTTAGGATTAATGGCAGTTGGCGATTCACCCTTGTGAAAATATCTGCTTACTTCTTGCTGGCACTGTGATGCTGACAGCAGTCACCCTGTATTTATTTCCAAAGTATCTGTAGATCGACCTCTTGCCATGCTCTCACTACATTACCGTCAGTCTCTTGACCTCCAAAATAATTATTTTTCTGGGTGGCTTCAGTTCGTTTCTCCCAGGTAAGGGACTGTGTTCCACTGATCTCATTTTTGGCAGAATTTATCCCAAGCCAAAATAAATTGTTTTTTTTTCCTCTGGAATTCAATTTAACTTAAAGCCAGTTGCACCAATGTGATTTTGTCTACTAAAAACCCACACCATCTGTCATGCATGTGTGTATTAGAGAGCTAAAGAGGATAAAAGTTGGAGGGATGCCTATGCTGTTTATGTGTGAAATCAAATGACGGGAGGAGATGTAGTCAAAGCAAAAAACACATTGGAGCTTGCATATTTACTTTTCAACTGAAAGCTTATGAAAAATAACAGATACAAATCTTTATTTGCTTCCTACTGGGTACTTGTGGTCTTAGGAATGTCTGTTGACGTACCTGTTTTGGCAAATTCTTCACTGGCTTCTGTTTGCTTTGATCAAGTGTCAGTGTTTTGGAAAAGTAAAAGTTAAACAAGCTATTTAGACTGTACCTTGATTTCTATTAATGCACACCTCATGTTGGGTTTTCCACAGCTAGGTGGCTGAGAACAAATTAAAAGCTTGTGAGCAACCCTGAAGAAAATCAGAGCGATGCGAGGTGGAGCCCTCCAGGGAACAAGGTGGGTAAGCAGTAGGAGAATCTGAAAAGAAGTTCAATAAATGTCTTGTGCTTCATGTGTGACTTTCTAACAAGCTATTACCTGTATAAGGAAAGTTCTATGGTCTTCCATTTAAAGCCATCCTGTATTTTTTAAGTTATATTATATAAAATAGTGTGTGAGGGTTAATTGCCAAGAGATTGTTTTTTTACAGTGGGAAACAGCACCACTCAGAACTGAAAGGGGTCTGACATCACATACTCTACATTTGACTGCTCTCTCAGTTCTGTTATGGCTGCTATGAGGGAAGGGTTTTGATATTTAGTTAGATATGGTGTTCTTTTATTATTATATACATTATTTGTACATATGTTTATTTGTTATTTCAGGTCATGTGGGTGATAACACCCTGTGTGCATGTTTAACAGGTATAATTTATATTTTACGCTTTAACAGTTGTTTGTTTTGTTATGGCTGCTGTGAAGGCCCACAGGTGATGTCAACCTCAGTATGTGTTGTTAAAAGCGGAATAAACAGAATTGTGTTATGGAAACATTTTCTCTGGCCTCTATCTTCACTTAATTCACAACACTGAGAGCTACTAGAGATGCCGGTCACACTTGCTATCTCCTCAGGCTGTTTCAAGTATTTAAAAGCAGGCTACTTACAGTACATTCATGGATGCTCAGTTACTGAAACAAAATCTTTGTCTGCTTTTCCACTAACACAATTGACCAGAATGAAGTTGCAGGGCCAATTTATTTTCCATTACAAGCAAGAACCCTCAATGAGACATTAGTTGCACATGGATTTTGTTATAAGTAAATAACATAGTAAAAAAAATAAAAAATATTATCACAGCAGAAGCTGTTGGGACCATATAGTAAGTAAGAATTTCACTGTACAGCATTCTGTACATTTCAGAATAAAGACCCTATAAACTTGTAGACAGACAGATAGATAGTGTCACGCATGCGCATATGGGGACCACCTTCCTGCCTCTGGTGAGGTAAGCAGTTTGACCTTGGGATGAGAGTGGGAGCTGACGCTAACATTTTCATCTCCTTCATCCACAGCCAAGAAAAAATGCCAGAATAGGATGACTGATCCCAACCTTCCACCCAAAGAACACTCCACCCTTTCTCGACTCAGCCCTATAAAGCCGGCTCATTCCAGGAAGGTGACTTTAGATACTGAACTAACAGTTGTAAAGGACAGAGCTCCTGAACACCTACCTGAGTGCTAAAGCCTTAGAACAGGGGTGTCAAACTCCGGGCCTGGAGTGCCACAGTGGCTGCAGGTTTTCATTCTGACCCTTTTCCTAATCAGTGACCAGTTTCCACTGCTAATTAACTCCTTTTCCCTTCATTTTAATAGCCCTGTTTTTAAGGATTCAGTTCTCTGAATTGATTCGTTTCTTCATTAAATGGCAGACAAACAGAAATGAGATGTGAAACGAGCCAACAGATGACCAGCTAAACTGGGATTTCAAACTCCAACCAGTTTCTTAATGAGAAGCCAATTCTCTGTGTTAATTAAACTCGTTATTTAATCCCACAGCTTGTTGCTGCTCTCATTCTGCCACAGCAGACATTTACAAAACTGTTGATTTTCTGTTTTTTCTAAGATCACCGTCAAGATGTTTTAGTGAGCTGAGAGACCAACCTTACCTAGACCTTCACCTTTCTTTATTTTCACATATTGTGTGATGGGAGCAGGTGAACTGGTCATGTGGCGGCTTGTTTTGTGTCTCATTATTGTTTGGCTGCTAATTAAAGAAAAAGAAACAACTAAGGGGTCTGAGACAAGTTAATTATAACTAAGGCAAAAGAAGTTAATTAGCAGCAAAAACTGGTCACCAATCAAGAAGATGGTCAGAATGAAAACCTGTAGCCACTGTGACCCACCAGGACTGGAGTTTGACATCCGTGCTTTAGAATATCGTTTTTGTTTGAGCCATCTGTCGACTGTCTTGTTTCAATTTAAAGGAGTTACCAGGGTGCTACCCCAACATACCTTTGACTCCTCAACATGTCTGCTTACCCGGCCTCCCTTACAATAGACAGATAGATAGACTGATAGACAGATAGAACTTTATTTGTCTCAATGCGTAAATTTAGCTTTTTACAGAAGTTGAAGAATTATAACAGACAACAACAATCCCATTCAAATAAATGACAGAAATACTAAGAAGCAGAAAATGTCTCAGTTGGCTGAAGATAAAAGAGCAGTCACAGTTGCAGTGAGGCATTATAAAGACATAGTACCATAGATATGAAGGAGCCCCAGTAGTGTTTCTTGACACACTTCTGCCGAATAATTTCTTGGCTGAAAGTATTTAATAATAGTTTGTCAGAGAAAGGATTTGCAGCATTGTTCTAAAAGACCATGAGACATGAGGCATGAGACAACATTTTTCCCACGATATGCTGATTCAGGTTTCACGATACAATTTTCTCACTATATGACATTTTCATAAAAGAAAAGTACTGTATATCTAGTGTTATTTATTATTAGAAATTCATAAATGAAAAGTGAATAACAAATTCAAATCATTGTGCAATTACACAAGCTTTAACATGTTTTTTTATTAAAATACAATAATAAATATTGTAATAAAATATTGCACTGCAGTATTTTAAGAACTTATTGTATGTTGATTAGAATATGCAAGTAAGAATTTCACTGTACTCTATAAATGTGACGTTAATGATCATATAAACCTATAGTATAAAGTTACTTAAGTGTCAAATCCTCCAAATTTAAATTTATTTCTTTAGCATCTAACATTGCTCCAACAATGCTTTCCTGCTTGAATGCTCTACTGACCATGGTGGAGTTGATCCATTGGAGTTGACCACCTCTGCCAAGGACGGTCCTAAGCCTTTCTGCAAAAGGAGGAAGGTGACCAGAACCAGGCAACCAGGGAAACACGACAAGAAACCAAATGGAAATTCCAGAATCAACTTCTTTGATTCATGCTACCGCATCCGGGGTAGCTGATGCACTAGCATCAGGGACCCTGGGCTCTGGTGAGAATTGGGCTATTGGCCAAAGAAACAAAATCATCTTACTGAAATTGGGAATTCACATCACCACATGGAATGTCCGAACTAAGTAAATCATTGCCAAGGAACTGTCAAAGTGCAAAATCTCCATCACACGACTAACTGAATCTGGAACCATAACCGTGCAGTCGCCATCAGTCAACGATACAATGACTCTATTCTAGTCTGGTGTAGTCAAAAGAGAGGCTGGCGTCAGCTTCATGGTGCACAGCTGAACGGCCAAAAGAGTGGTCGCGTTCCAACCGATATCGAATCACCTGACAATCATCACAGTCAATAGCACCATCAAAACTCACATAATCTCAACATGTGCTCCAACTGAAATCATTTCCAATCAGGCCAAGGTAGACTTTATCCTGCAGACCGATGTAATCATGTTGGCTGGCGATTTCAATGCTCATGTCAGAGCAGACCACACAGGCTGGGAAAAATTGATGGTCTGGTTTGGACATGGTGATCTCAACGACAATGGAATGCACCTTCTGTCCTTTGCCACCACCGACAACCTCACAGTCAGGAACAGTCGCTTCCAGCATCCACTGAAACACCAGATCATGTGGCGAAATCAATATGGCAGAGACTCAGTTAAACTGGACTACGTCCTGATCAACTCCCGCTTTCGGTCATTCATTCAAAGACATCTGTTCAAAACGTGCACCGGACTGTGGATCGGACCACTATCTTGTCCGTGCAGTGCTTCAACAGCGACTCGAGTGAGCCAAATGCAAGCTGGATTGGAAACACCTGTTGAATCCCATATTCAACCAGGAATTCTAACTTGCACTATCCAATTGATTTGCAACACTGGTTGAACAAGAGGAAGTCAATGTTGAAGAAAAGCAAATCTCGGACACCATCGTGGAATGTGCAAAAACACTGCCCAACAATCCTCCATTGAACACAGCTATGGAAATCTGATGAATGCTTGGAAACAGTAGAGGAGCAAAGCGAGCAAAGCTGACAGCCTATGAACGATATCGACAGCTCAATCAGAATGTCCACCATCAGCTGAAAATCGAATTTGAAGCACATTCGGAATCGAATTGCTGTGAACTTGGAAGAGGTGGCCGTGACACATGAACTCAGAACGCTTTACCAAACACTCAAACGGTTGAGTGGAAAGGCGAAATCAACAAATGACAACTTCTAAAAGGCTAATGGAACTTTTGTGCGATCATCAACTTAACGTCTCCAGCGATGGAGGGAGTTTTTTGCAGAACTGTACAATCATAAACCACCGCAAGGACCATCAGCTGTGCCGGGACACATCAATCTACCAGACTCCCCAATGTCTGACGCTGAACCGACAATTGATGAGGTGAAGACAGCCATCCACACCCTGAAAAAAGGCAAGGCATTGGGTATCAACAAGGTGACAGCCAAAGCAGTCAAGGTAGGGAGAGATATCTTGTTCCATCGACTCTATTTGCATCTTAAGACCATCTGGCAAACTGAGCAAATGTGAACTGCATGTAAAAAGGCTATCATCATACCCATCCACAAGGAAGGTGACAGCCATGATTACAAAAACTATCATGGCATCGGCCTGCTTTCAATTGTAGGCAAAAGTTTTTATGAAGATCATTCAGTCCAGACTGTCAAGGTATTGTAAGCAGACTAGTTGAGAAGAACAGGCAGGCTTCCGTCCAAACTGTGGATGCTGCGACCAGGTCTTTACTGTCCGCCAGTTGATAGAGGAAACGACAGTAATCATCTTCAATTTTTGATCGCCATTTGATTGCATCCACTGGCCTGCCCTGTGGCAAGCACTGGAGACTGAATATATTCCTGAGAAGATCGTCAAGCTTCTCCAAGCAAATTACGACCAATTGTGCAGTCAAGTGCAGATCCGTAATGATCGAGGACCAATTTCTAATTGATCTCATGTTCACAGATGATAGCGCCATATTGGCTGATAAGGATGCAGAAGCTGCAGATATCCTCAACAACATTGCTCACATCTCCCACTTGTATGGGCTCAAAATCAAATCGGACAAGACGAAAGTACTAACAACTGATGGATCACCAGCCATTGTTCAACTCAATGGCATCCAGATCGAGCAGGTCCAAGAGTTCAAATACATGGGGTTGTTGGTGCAGGAAAAGAAAATTGCATCAACAGCAGAAATCCACAGCCGAATTAGTCAAGAGGCAGCAGCATTTGCTTCCCTGAAGTGGTGTCTGTGGAAGCGAAACAACACCTTGACCAAAACCAAAGTTTGTCTATTCCAGACTCTGATTCTGCCAATCCTCCTGTACAGTTCAGAGACCTGGATCCTATTCATATCAAATTTAGACAAGCTCAAGGTCTTCCAAATGCGTTTTTTACGCCAGATTCTATGTATATCTCTATGAGATCATATCCGAAATGAAGAAATTCAACACCAGTGTGAGAAATTGACGACCACTGATGAGCAGATCCAGGAGCTATGATTACGTTGGTTTGGCCACATGTGCTGAATGAACCATAATTAACTAGTGCACAAACTCCTCTGGTGAAATCAACCCAGTTCAACGATCAGCACCAAAGAAAACTTGGATCAAGCAGATCAAGAAGACGTGAGAAATCATAGACTAGGCATCAAGGAGGCCAGAAACACTGCCATGGTCTGCCGGGCATGGAAATGCATTATGAACAAAATCCAACAACCATTGGCACCCACAGCAGCGTACTGGCTTAGGAGGCAAACTGAACGAAATGCCAGCTAGGGATCAAAGAAGAAGAAGAAGCCCTACTGATCAATGAAGAGTCTATGAAGAACTTAAAATTGCATATTTACTTAAAGAAAAATTAGATGCTGATGTCAATGCTGTGCATAAAGCTGAGACCTTTCTGCTGTGACAAATCCTGTGCACTTGGAACACTCACTGGGTATAGACTGTGACAGATAGAGGGCGCTGTCGTCCCCTTGAACCCTCAGACCACACGTCAGACACCAGGTAAAAGTCCAAATATTTACATTTATTATAATAATAGTGTGCACAAAGCACCTACACTCCACAATACTTAATAATAATCAATAATCAATAACACAATTCCTAATCCTCCAACTCCCAGCAGCTCAGTCACCGTTCCTCCCAAATCGGTTCAATCTGCTGGGGTTTCCCACAGTCCTTTTATAGTCCCTGACCTGGAAATGCCTCTGTCCCTCAGTCCACGTGACTTCCTAGCACTTCAGATCAAAGCTCTTCTTTTTCTTCAGCCCGGAAGTATGTAATTTCTTCCGTCCCCGTGACTGGGAAGTGGGCTATATGGAAAATACAATTCCCTGTTCCTCCCTGCAGCATCCCCTGGCGGCCCCCACTGTATCCAGCAGGGCTGTAAAGAAAAACTCCAAGGTCCATGATGCCCTGCTGGAATTCGGGGCACCTCCATGTTGCAGGGAGGGCTCCATCTGGTGGCTTGGGAGTATTGGCCGGGATAAACTGCCAGCCATATATCACAAGACAAAGAATGGATAAACATATGATTTGACCAGAAAAGCGTTCACTGGGGAATTTGGCTGCTTTTTCTCTCAATCATGCTAGAGGACTGCTGTTGAGAGCACTGTAAAATCCACTGCTGTATAATTTTTCCTTACTGTAATCTATTCCTGTTTCTGAATCATTATAATGGATAGGTGTATTGATGTCTCGAGAACTCGTTCTCACAGTCACAGCTCATGAGAGCTGCATTAACCGCATCTTGTTACTTTAAGTAGTGGTTTGAGTATATCATGAGAACTGTGCCAATATGGCGTTAAGTTTGTACTTTGGCAGTCCCAATAGAGTTCTATTTGAAAATATTCCTGTGGATACAGTGATTCATTTATGAGACAATATTACAACTCACTGTGCATCTGACGTTTTTTCTTTGCCTTTGTGTTTCATTTCAGTCATGTGTTAATGTCATATAATACATGATTTCAGGGCACATTTCATGTTGCAGTATTTTATGTTGCAAAATTTGATATAGTAAAACTTTGTCTCATGTCTAATGGCCATCACTTTTGTTTTCATTCTCTCCAATGCTACTTTCTCCAGTGGGTTGACAGTGTGTCCCATAACTGAGCCTTCTTTCTTTATCAGATTGTTGATCTGGTGGACCTCTCTTGAAGCAAAGTTGCCAGACCAGTATACCAGAGAGTAGAAAATTACGCAGGCCATCATAGAGCTGTACAGCATGTAAATAATGTCAATATCCATATTAAAGGAAGGAGGTTTTCTTAGAAAAGAGCATGCTATGCCCTTTTTATACAGTTCCTCTGTGCTGCAAGACCAGTCCAATGTCACTGATGTGGACCTCAAGTATTTATAACAGTGCACCACCTTCTCATGAAAAGTGACTGGGTGTAGAAGCTCTTTGGTGTGGAGTAATCCATCACCAGCTCCTTGTTTTTGCTGATGTTGAGTTGAAGACATTTCTCATTGCACCAAGAAACCAAGTTCTCCACTTGATTCCTATACTCTGTTTCATCCCCATGTCAATTCAATTCATTAATGCAGAACTGTCTGAGAATTTCTACAAGTGACATGACCTGGTGTTTTATTTGTAATCTCAGGTGAAAAGGAGAAAAGGAGGCAGGGCTGTTCTGTGTGGTGCCCCAGTGTTGCTCACATCCATATCAGAAACACAGTCCTTGAGTCTGACAAACTGTGGTCTGCCCAACTGGTGCATTATCCAGGACACCATAGGCATATCTCTGAGTTTACCCCTTAAAAGGGATGACTGGGATAGTACTGAAGGCACTGGAGTAACAAAAAAACACAATCCTCACAGTGCTGCCAGTCTTGTCCAGTTGGAAATAATAATAATAATAATAATAATACATTTTATTTATATACAGTAGTTCCTTTCCCTTGCTCGTGATGCTATATGAGCCTTGACAAGCAAGTCTTTGTCTGATTGGCAAACTGCATGGATGATGAAGGACCAATCTTTAACAGAGCAAATGTTTATTTCTCCATAGTGGAGATCTGAGCAAACTCTATCAGCAGCAGGTGATATCAGTAACAAAGTGTCAATAGGCAAAACACAATTTGAAGTCATTAGATGGTTCAAAGTTATTTTGTGATATTTTTAGTATTGATGGAGCTTAACATTTTATTATTTATCATTCTCTTTGAAACCATTTCAGATAATTTAATAGTGGGCAACAGTGATGTCACATAGCAGTGTGAACAGGTATGAATATAGATAGCAACAATGCCTGCATCCTAGCAATGTTAGCAACAGCCACGCAATCCCATGACACTTCTTTGCTCAGCCATGGAAATGCAAAATATAAACAATGGAGTAAACAAAATTGACTTATTAGTAGGCAACCAACAAAATAGTAACCAGACAGCAGTGATGGCCACAGAAGTCTGGTGATACCATCAATACACAACAGTTGAAATGCAAGATGTATATAATTGAATAAATAAGATTAATTTTCTAATAAATATAATAGACAAGCATAATAACAGAACCCGACAGAAATCAGTTTGCAAAATAACAACTTATAACTTAAGGGGACATTATATCAAAACATCATGGGTAGAAAGAGCAGGTCAAATAAAGAAATGATTTTTTTTAAAGATGCATCTACATCTTACTGAGTGTGGCTGCCAAGAGCTTAAATAAGCCTCTGCCAACACTTGTGTTTCAATGTTTACCATGTCTGAGGGAAACGGAAGGGACGAGATTGTTAAAAAAACGTCTGGTTGTTTACCTTATGAGAAAATGGCTGGCACTCATCCAGTATAGGGGTGGTCTCTGGAATCATGTCTACATGTTTTGATTCATCTTTCCATTCAAAGTAAATTTAATCTTTTTTTTTTTTTTTTTTTTATTAAAAATTGTGGTCCAGAAAGACACCAATCCTTGCTGACCTCAGCTAAATAATGGGAATTGACAATAGAAGAATGGATGAACAAGAGACATTAAGATGCAATTAAATATGAGATTATTTATGACTATTGGTCTCTTATCACATCAAGCAAAAATATGCAGGATACTGGGTGGCACCATGGGTAGCTCTGCTATGCTTCAGTTTTAAACTCCTGGGTTCAGTTTTCAGTTCAGTAACTGTGTGTAGTTTATATATTCTCCCTGTGTCACTGTGGTTTTTCCTCATGCACACCAAAGTCTTGGAGAGTTGGGTTTATTGGCATATACCTAGCACAACCAGTATCAATTAACCTTGTAGGTTCTCTTCTACATGCAAGATAGGAAGAAAGGTATAAAGGTCAGCTCCATATACTTTCAGGTATCTGACACTTCATTACAAACTCCTCCTTGTAGTTGTGTGCTTTCTTTTTTGACTTTCTAGTTTAACAAAATCCTGGCTTTCTTCTCTGACTTTGATTTTCATTTTCAAAAGTCACAAGTTTTCAAGGGTTAAAAGCATCGAAGTAGTGTGGATGACAGGTGAAAATGGTGAATGATGTCTGTGTTTTAATGAAAATGTAGTAGTGTGAAATTTCATTGCCTCGCTGGATTACAGTTTTTTGTGTCATTGTGGGTCATGTTTAGCCATGTTGAATTTGTAAAAGACAGTTTTCCCCCTTTATGTTCACCTGAAACCTTTTTCTGAGAAATATGCAACCTTAAACATTTTATATACCATTGACCAAAACCACAAGGAACAATGTTGCTTTCTTTCCACCACCCCCCAAAAACTTTTAAAACCTCAGAGAACCCTTTTTATTGAATTTCACGGCAGTAAAATTGTATACAAAAATAAGTTTAGGGTCAATTTCATGAAAATCAGATTTTTCATTCATCACTGCTAATATTTTGTGATGTTATACATTACATGACTTATGGCAGGATATTCTTGCCACTGAACAGTGGTGGCCTGGTGTGTGTTGGTTAAGCATGCAGGTATTTTATTGCACTGTGTACAAGTGACAATAACTCTGAAATTAACTGATTACATTTTTTCAAAACAAACCTTTTCATTTTTTGTCATACACCTGCATATCTTTACTAAATATGAGATAAGCCATGTTGAAACAGAATGAAATGTGATTTTTAGCATGTGCTGAGTTGCTGTGAAAATAAATCTTTAAGAATGGCGTTAGTAACTTTTGTTGTTTTCTTGATGGTAGACATTTATTTAATTTCATTTTATGAAGTGGCATTTATAATTTTAGGCTTAATACCAATACAGCAATTTTAATTTTTTAAACATTGAATGAATCAACTTTTAATCATCTTTATAACATTAGTGAATACCACCACTGGTGCTGTCTCCTGTAATAATACAGAGAACTACAGCAATGTCTGTAAACCCCAATCCCCTCAATCGCCCTACCATAGATGCTTTCTGAGATCTATAGATTCAATTATTTAACAAACCACCCAGTTTATTAATGTTAGATCAAACATGGATTTGTGATACAACACAAAAACCAGAAGGAAAAATCCAATGATACACAAAAAGAACAAATTCTCAATTCATGACAGTGGAGAAATTTATAGTTATCATTGAGGTAATGTACAAATGTAACACACTTCTGCCAGAAATAACAAAACATTCAAGAACACATACAGTGCATATTTGCTTTCTTACATTAACCCATTAAACAAATCTACCCTAGGCACTGCTGGATTCTTCTGCTGCTTAAATTCAAAGCTATAATTCTTAGTTTAACTCATTTTGAATGAAGGATCCACTCAGCTCAAAGTTTAAGGTTTATATGTCAGACATACAGGAAGGCTTTAATAATTACTGAAAGGCAACAAAACAAAGTAGGAGAGTTCACAAATGAGTAAAGTCTTACAGTCTTCTTCAGTTATCAAATCCTTCTTGCAATTAAACCAGGCTGCTGTCTGGCTTGTTCCCTATTCAACAGGGCAGGGTTTCCTGATAGTAGATCATCAATATGTCTCTAAACAGTTCTAGGTGGAGTTCCTTTCCATATTCCAACTGGAATTAAAGTTATCTAAGAATCAGTGGAAAATATTTTACTTTTTTTCTGTTGCTATCTTATGTTTCCTGGGTCACCAGGATTTTGAGTCAATGCCAATGAGGAGTATGGTCCTGGAAGTCAAACATTTGATGTCACCAGCGCGACAATTTAAAAATTGGTGCCCCAGATAAGTCATCATTCGAGTTTGGGGATAAAGAAAGAAAATACTTGATGTGTGTATTCAGCTAGTGCTTGTTAGATTTTGTAGTTTACTGACTTTAGATTTTATGTTTAAATTCTATGTGTTTCGGTTACTGTTTCACTTGTGATGAATGGTAATAGTGACTCTTGCTTACAGTCTTTCTTATTTGTTTTGACATTTCTTCTTCCTCATTTTTTTTATTATGTTTTTTCTTCTGTGTCCATCTCTTGCCTCATGAGAAGGGGGGGCAAACACTTGTAACTTAATGTAATTTAAGCGATAATGCTTAATTTTTTGGTGTGCTGCAGCACAGTATAATGTTGGCATTTAAACTGTTCACGCTAAGGCTGCTATGCCTTTAACGAATATAAGCAGTACTTGTAAATGCTAGAGAAGTATGTTAGAATCTGATAAGAGACTCAAAGGTTTAACAATCAAGATAAACAGCTGTCATAGAGCTGTTTAACTTCAAAGAAACTGCCTAGTACAATAACTGTATTTATTTTAATTTGTATGTAAGTTAAACAATAAATCAAGGTTCAGCTTATATATATAATTTGAAGTACAGAAAACAAGTCAGAAATTAACAATAATAATGAATGATGATAAAAAGAATGATTGAATAATCAAATATTTCAATGAGGAATAACCATGAAAGAAAAAACACCAAACTTTTCAAAAATGAACAAAAGAAAAAAAAAGTCTAAGTTAGTGTAAGTCACCCTACTTCAGGTTGTTCATGTAATGATTTACTTCATGAGGTAGAAGTACATAAGAAACAAAAATACTTGTGTTCGATATTTGAAATATTAAAATGTTTAAAGTCTAAGTATTCTTGATTATAATAGAAATGTGTCATTTTCCATCCTCTGATAGAGGACATAGGGGGCCAGAATCCTAGTAAAGGATTAAAAAAAAATCAAAATTAGCATATTTGTAATCATTGATATTGAAATAATCTAAAACAATACCTCACATGCTTATGTTTGAAATTTGTCATTTTTAACCTTCTGGAAGGTGACTGTTACTGGGCTAGAACCACCGGTAAAAAATTAGATATCAAAAACATTATATGCATGATCAATAACCTCAAAATAGCATAAAATGACACTCCACATGCCTATATTACCGATTCCCATTTTTTTCGAAGTTTTGTGAAAAGGAGTAACTTTGACCCCTCGTATCCCATTAGGGGGTGAACCCCTGGAGTCAGTTGATGTGGCATATACAACAAGTTCTGCTGATCATTTTTTGCTGAAGACACCTATTTGTTTACTCTTTATCATAAGGGTGTCATTTCCTACACAAAATATGGTCCACAAATAGCCTAGAAATAACAAGACAAGTCAAATGATATATCATATGTGGGAGTTTTCTCATACCAGTGAGCCAAGAGACATTGGACAAAAAAAATTCAAAGGGTTCATAAGTAATTTGTAAGAACACAAAAGTTGAAAGAAGTAAGTAGCAACCAGAAACTTGATTTTATAATCAATAAGTTACAGAGCTTACTTTAAGTCAGATTTCACGATTCCCAACTTAAAATTTGTAAGCCCTAAGTAGAAAATCTTTATCCAAGATTCAAAAGACAATATGGTCAAAAGACTCACAAAGTTACAATAAAACAAAGCGCAAATGGGGCTGAAGAAAAACAGTTACCCTTACCAAAAATGCCACGACAAAGGGGATCTGGCAGCAGGTGTCCTCAATAGCCCTCAGGTAACTGTGACCCCAATAACCAGCACCCAAAATATCCCATGCAGACAAAGAACACAACAATAATCTTCAGTAGGAAGAAAAAAACTGGGAGAATAAAGATTTTGAGACAGCTAATCACGTGATTAGCCATTAGGCAGGTAGGCATTGTTAAGTGCCAAAATCAAGACATTGTGCAATATTCTTGAATCAAGAAGTCAAAGGCAGAAACAGTTCTAAACTAAAGATATGCTTATCAAGTCAAATATATGCCTTTTAACCTGCACTACTCTACAAAAGGGCCTTTCTTTGCTCAAAAAGGGAAGGTAAGACACTTCCTTGTGGATACCATCATATTTCATAGCATAATGTTTTACTTAACTTTCTGTTGCTATAAAGAATATTGCGGCAGCCATTGGGGAAACAAAAATGGTGGCAGCGACCATGAAACAAAAAGGAGATGTGAAAATGTCATAAAACCAGCAATAATAATAATTCAGGAATTATAAACAAATTAGGAAAACACCTAATATGTTCCTGGTGCAAAGGGTCTGGAGGAAAGAAAAAACACAAAATAAAACACAAAGAAACAGACAGTGAGGAAGCTCCTGTGCGACTTATTTAAGCTTCTTTCACATATAAAAATCAGAGGATTTTTCAGTATTTCTGCCTGCTTCCTCCTGTTCATACTCATAGCCCACTGCAATACTGGATTTATCTTCTTGATATTGTGACTTGTGTTTACTAATAGCCTTTCCTGGTAAAATATTTATGAATAAAACTGCCTGCATCAGGAGGTTTTTACAGACACATGTTAACCTCCTCACTATAAATAAATCATTAAGGCTTCTAGAGCATTTATGATTTAAAGGATGCACTTGGTATTTTTCAACTCAATGTTACTTTTCATAATCATGCAAAATGTTAATTTTGCTACATTAAATTGTGTTGTAAAGCATTCTTTATATTTTTTAAAAAATACCTAACTTCACACATACATTTTTTAAGCCATCAAGTACTATCAAGTATTGAAACACATCAAGATTGCACATAAACTGCAAAGCAGAGTATCCATGTTGTTTTAAGAAGAAAATAAAGCAAAATAAAACATTTTTGTAAGATTCAGCCATTTTAAAAGGAGACTGGCGCCCTTCAACCCGCTGCACACCTTTGTCAATGGAATCTTTTAGCCCCAGTACTTTTGAAAGGTCAAACAAACTGGAAACATTTGCAAAACAGCAGGAACATTGAAATCTGCTTTATAATTATTTTGCCATGGTAATTCCAGCCCAAGTTAATGTACAGACAGGAAAAGAAATATTAAGTTGGTTTTCTTGGGGGTAACAATTGCACCGCCACCCTCCTCCCATATGCCCATGGCCAAAGAAAATGATAAACATGAAGAAAATTGTAAATGAGTCAGAAGGAGCAAACATTTGGACACTGTTGTTGTTAAGAGCCATCAAGTCGATTCCAACCCTATGTACAATAGAATAAAAAACTGCCCAATTCTGCGCCTTCCTTACAATTTCTGACAAGTCTGATTGTTGCAACCACTGTATCAATCCATCTCATATGGGGTCTTCCTCTCTTTCATTGTCCTTCCACTTTACCAAGCATGATGTTCTTTACTAGGGAGTGATCCCTTCTGACAACATGTCCAAAGTACATGAGATGGAGTTTCACTATCCTCGTCTCTAAGGAGCATTCCAGTTGTACTTCCTCCAAGACAGACCTGTTTGTTCTCCTGGCTCTCCATGGTATATTCAATGTTCTTCACCAGTACCACAATTCAAAGGCAGCAATTTTTTGACGGTCTTCATTATCCAGCTTTCGCAACCATTGCAAGTGACTGAAAACACCACTGTTTGTATCAGACACACATTAGTCCTCACGGAGGCATCTTTGTTTTGAAACACTTTGGAGAAGTCTTTTACTGTCGATTTTCCCAATGCAATATGCTGTCTGATTTCTTGACTGCTGCTCCCATGGGTATTAACTTTCAATCCAAGTAAGACAAAGTCCTTAACAACCTCGATTTTTTTCTCCATCTATCATGATGTTACTGGCAGGTCCAGTTGTGATGATTTTTATCTTCTTTATGTTAAGATCTAGTACATACTGAAGTCTGTAGTCTTTGATCTTCACCAATAACAGCTTCAAGCTCTCTTCACTTTCAGCAAGCAAGGTTGTATCATTTGCATATCACAAGTTGTTAATCATTTTTCCTCCAATCTTGATGCTGCATTCTTCTTCAAACACTCCAAATTCTCTGATTATTTGCTCAGCATAGTGATTGAATAAATATGGCGAAAAGATGTAACCTTGTCGCACACCTTTCCTAAATTTAAATCACTCGGTATTTTCCTGTTCCATTCGGACAACTGCCTCTTAATCTATATACAGGTTCCGCATAAGCATAATTAAATGTTTTGGATTCCCATTCTTCTGATTGTTGACCATAACATGTTATGATCTACACAGTCAAATGCCTTTGCATAGTCAATAATACACAGGTAAACGTCTTTCCAGTATTCTCTGCTTTCGACAAAATCCATCTGATGTCAGATCCCTGTATTGCTGTCACCGTTTTTTAATTATCTTCTGCTTGCATGTGATATCAGTGATATTGTTTGATAATTCTCACATTCTGTTAGATCATCTTTCTTTAGAATGGGCACAAATATGGATCTCTTCCAGTCAGTTGGCCAGGTAGTTGTTCTCCAAATTTCTTGGCATAGATGAGTAAACACTTCCAGAGCTGCATCCATTTGTTGGAGCATTTCAATTGATATTCCATCGATTCTTGTAGTGTTGTTTTTCACCAATGTCTTCAGTGCAGCTTGAACTTTGTCCTTCAATACCATGATCACCTGATCATATTCTACCTCCTGAAATGTTTGAACATCAGCCAATTCTTTTTGGTATAATAACTCTTGTGAGAATTCGTCAGATAAAGAAAGAAGCTTTCACAAAAACAAAGTGTTGGGGACCATCCCCGTATATTGTCCTGTGGACAAAGTAGCAAATAAATGATCAAAAGTCCAAGAGTTAACATTTGACAAAGTTTATATCACAAAAGGGCGTTTATATACAGAATGGTATTATGGGAATAGGAAATGGTTGTCAGGAGGTGACATTGCAACAGGAAGTGGAAACAATATTGTAAGATGAAAACCAGAAGTGAAGTCATTTGGATGAGCTGGACGTGACGTCATCTCATGTGACCGGAATATGACTTTGTGGTGGCCATTTTGGAACCCAGAAGTGGAGTTATTTATTTTTCTTCGGTTTTTCTGTGGAGAGAAAAGATTCCAGTAAGTACCACGTGACAACCCTTCATCTCGCGATGTTTCACTCACCTTTAGGCTTTTTGACTGCCTCCTAATCGCACGTGTGTGACACTCTGTATATTCCTTCCATCTTCTTTTGATGCCTTTTGTGTCATTTATTATTTCACCTGTGGAATCCTTCAGCATTGGAACTCGAGGTTTGAATTTCTTCATTTCTTTCAGCTTGAGAAATGATGAGTATGATCTTCCTTTCTGGTTTAACAACTCCAATTCCTTACACATTTCATTGTAATACCTTATTTTATCTTCTCAAGATGCTCTTTGAAATTTTCTGTTCAGGTCTTTAACTTTCTCCTTTCTTCCTTCCACTTTAGCCTCTCTGCATTCAAGGGTAATTTTTAAGGTCTCCTGTGGCATCCACTTTCCTCTTTTTGTTCTTCCCTTTCTTTTTATTGACTTTTTGCTTTCTTCATGTATGATGTCCTTGATGTCATTCCATAACTCGTCTGGTCTTCAATGATTTGTGCACAATGCATCAAATCTATTCTTAAGGTGATCTCTGAATTCAGGTTAGTATATGCTCAAGGTCATATTTTCGTTCTTGTGGATTTAATTTTATTCAATTTTAACTTGAGCTTGCATATGAGCAGTTGATGGTCTGTTGTACATTCGGCACATGGCCTTGTTCTGACTTGTGATATTGAGGTTATCCATCGTTTCTTTCCACAAATACAGACAATCTGATTTCGGTGAAATCCATTTGAGTAGATAGATTGATGTGCTCACAAACAAATTCTTCACTTGAGGGTTTTGTATGTATGAAATTAGAAAAAAAAATCTGAATAAATTTACTACAAAATACAATGAGTTGAATTGTACACATTTGTTAAGATGCAGTTGTGATAAAGGTTATTATTTATATTATAATTTTCTTGTATAATGGTTAGAATTTTTCAGTTGTATTTTTATGCAGCTGCTGGCCGAGAGTGATCATGGCCACTTATAAGAATACGATGGGGTCCTATAAAGAAGACAGACCCGATATTGGTGAATGACAAACCACTCGATATACCAGTGTCTGTAACAAGTGCAAACAACATATCAAAGGTGTCCTAAAAGAGTACTGTCAGGGAGCAGCAGTCTGACAGATGGATTAAGGAAACGGAAAAAAAGAAACAGAAACTGAGCAACATAAAGAAATAAATGATGAAAGAGGAAATGTCAAAGATAGAAAAAAAGGTCTTGTGAGAGAGTAGGAAGAGAAGGAAGTCAAATAATTGCTAAAAATGTAAAATGAGATACAAAAAGCAAAGAAAAGGAATAATACAAAGTGGAAATGAGACTAGACAGGAAGAACATGATGAAGCAGAAAAGGTGGGGGTTGGGGAGAGAAGGACACAACAAACAAAGTTTGACTGGGGTACCAGGGTCTATCAGTCTAACCCAGATGAAACAACATTCATACATGAATATGTATATATACAGTATGTATATCAAAGAATGTTTTTATTTTACCAAACCTCAAAAAGGGAAGGATGACAAAGGGGAGAATGCCGAGTATTAAACAAAATAGAACAAACACTAAACAAATCTCTTGCTCCAGCAGTCCTTGCTGTGCAGTCTCTGTCCCAGTCTACTTGGTGAGGTGAGAGGGCTAACCCTTGTGCATACCGACTAAAAAACTGTACAGAAGCACTAAAAACCAAACCATTTTTGCAGTCAACTCCTCATGTCTTTGTGGCAAACACAAACTTCTTTCCATCTCAGCTGTTGCACTACTTTAAATTAATTGGAACTCTCCCATAGATACCACTTAGAGGTTACTTCTTTAGCAATCCCTGGAGTCAGAAAGGCCCCAACAAGTTCTGAAAATGTCCACGAAGGAGAACCAGGAGCACTCTTTGGTAGTTCCATTTTACAGCATTAATAACCATTGCAAGTTTCATTTGGATAAAGTCCTTATTTTTTAAGCTATCATGCCCATCTCTTGACACAAAGACACAGACAATCACTCTGAAAGTGGGACATATACATACACAAAAAAAGCTAATTTTATATACAGTGTCTATAAAATGTATTCACCCCTTGGAAATGTTCACATTTTATTGTTATATATCATTGAATCACAGTAAATTTAAAGTATTTCCCCCTTCAAGTCACTATTTAATTGATGCATCCTTGACAGCCATGAAAGCCTTGCCTCATGTGATCCTTACAGTGAATTTTCTTTAGATATTTCATTTTAAGATTTTAATTTTTTTTTTAAAAATAGGACGCACAGTGGTTAGTGTAACTTCCAGACAGCTGTGGAAAATAACATCTCAATCCTGTCACTTTCTGTGTGGAATATGCATATTCCTCCCATATCTGTGTGGGATTTCTCTCCAGGCGCTTAATGTTCTTGCCCACATCCCAAAGATGTGTGCAGGCTTAATTGATGACTATAATTGATGACTATAATCTGGCCAGGTGTGAATGACTGGGTTGTGATGGACTGGCACCTGGTCTAGTGTCAGTTCTTACCTTGTCTAAGTAGGATCAGTGACCCTGAACATTCAGTAAATGGGTAGATATTATTTTACCTCATGTGTTTCTCAGCTCATCTGTTTGGGAGTGAGCAGCCACACTCCCAATGCAGGTGCAGTATTAGTTTCAGTTAACAACTTTATAATATACTGAAAATTCTAGGAAATATGATAGTACTGAACACTTTTATATACTCCAGTACCAATGGGATTTACGGATGTAATGAATCACTGTTTTTGATCATAGTATCTCAAAGCAATACGAAGGGTTGGATTTACACATGGTGAGGTCCTAAGTTACAAAAAGCTGCAAAGGCTCAACTTGTGTGAATAGTGATAAAGTTGTATAACAATTGAACATAGCAAGAATGCTGCCAAGATGTACAACAAACCTGTGCAGGAGTGGGAGAAGGGCCGCTCCATTAGAATGTTCATAATATAGCTTTAATTATTCAGTTTCAAGACATATAATAATACTAAAATAATAATGAAAAAGTCATAACCAGTGACTGAATGTACAGGATTTCCATAAGTAAACTACTGTGGTAACCATGCCAGAATATGAAATGTAATCTGCAAACTGTAACATGATTAACACTGATAAAAAAATAACAGTTTACACAAGTTTCTTTCTTGTTTTTTAAATTAAAAACAAGTGTTATTCATAATTTAAAAAATGTTTTTAATTATAAAAACATATCTTAAAATTTTGAGAGGCCCATTCATACTGTGAGACCATAAGCTTTAACTTATTTAGCTTATGTTTAAATCTGGCCCTGGTGCTAACAACGAGGGGAAACCTGTCTTGACTTGGTAGTCCATAATAATTGAGACAGAATACATAACTTACAGCATCATTAATAAAGAACAAACATAAGTCTCTTTGCATTATAGACTAAAAAACAAAACTATTAAATATAATTTCAAATGGTCAAATGCATAAACCCTTTAAGAAAACAGACTCCAATCATTTTTAAAGTGTAAGGATAGTGGAAGAATTTTAATTTAAAAGAATTATGGGCTACAGAGTTTAAATCCTTTCCTGGTTACTGTTTGTGTAGTATATTAATACTCTCCCAATGTCACTATAGGGTTTCTGCAGGTACTCCAGTTTCCTTCCAGGCCCAGAAGACACGCAGGTTAGGTTAAATGGCATCTATCATCTGGCTCTCTATGAGGGCTATGTTATGGGCTAATGCTTCATCAAAAGCCATTTCTTGCCCAGATACACAGATTGAGAAAACAGACAAATGAACAAAAATGTTTTAGAACAAAAATCTGAAGCAGTAAGATTCTGTATACTATGAAGACAAAACCAAAGGCCATTATAGACAATGCTACATGTCCTCTTTACGACACACTAACACTGAACACTACTATGGCTCCTTTATACTTAAAAGAATACATCTTTATAACTCCTCACTGTGACTGCTCTTTTTTATCTTCAGCCAAGTCAGAAGTTTTCTTTCTTTTTAGCAATTCTTCTATTTTTTGATATTTATGTACTGTATGTATGTATGTATGTACAATATATATGTATATTTTGAGATTCTATAAAAAGCCAGCTTTCCCCATTCAGACAAGTAAAGTTTGCTTGTTTGTTCTACCTACCTACCTACCTACCTACCTACCTACCTACCTACCTACCTACCTACCTACCTACCTACCTACCGTACCTAACACCACCATCCATTTACTTTAAAACCAATTTAAAAGGGAAATTAGAAACAAACATCTTTAACAATGTAAAAGTCAACTCTAAATGTTTCTTCTAATAGCTTAGCTGCCAAAGAACAGTCATATATAAAGAATGATGTGGGGGAAATCACACATAATCTGAAGAAAATACTAAGAATTATCCATCCATCCATCCATTGTTCAACCCGCTGAATCTGAACACAGGGTCACGGGGGTCTGCTGGAGCCAATCGCAGCCAACACAGAGCACAAGGCAGGAACCAATCCCGGGCAGGATGCCAACCCACCGCAGGCTAAGAATTATTTTTTTTCATATTTTCCCTTGCTGCAAGTATTTATTTTTTGTGGTATTTTTTGAGCACCTTTTCACAATATATATGGCCAATTGTTATTTTTTTTTATCTTAGCTTCCCAGTTGCTTCCTGAGAAAAGTTATAATTTTTTTGGAGCAATCTTATTCACTAGTTTTCTATTCCGGAACTACCCTGGAAAGCATGATGTGCGACATAATCAGTGCAACAGCATAAAAGTCAGCGTGTGCAGGCCCAAAGTATATGAGATTTGGATGGAAACAATATTTGAGTGTTATTCTTGCAATTAAACCTTGTCTTTAGTATTAAGGTCTTTGATTTTTGGTTAGCGTTTAAAACTTGACAACATTTTTGGTAACAACATTGGCTTGAATTTTGAAAGGTGTAGGAGGAATGCTGAGAATCGTCTTCAAACACAGGAAGTACTTAAAAGAACACGAATGATGTTTTCACAGCAGATAAAAAGCGAACAGGAAGCGAGCCTCAAAATGACATAGTCTGGGAAGCAAGCTTTATGGGAACGTGATGGAGACAGTAAGTGCCTGCCAAGACAGGTTGAACACATGTGGATACCAGAGAAAGGCATAGCACAAATGTTGAGGTGAAGCTGTAAGGAAAGAGATACCAAATATTTTTAAATGTACAGTATTCTATTACATCCATCTATCCATTTTCCAACCCGCTGAATCTGAACACAGGGTCACGGGGGTCTGCTGGAGCCAATCCCAGCCAACACAGGGCACAAGGCAGGAACCAATCCCGGGCAGGGTGCCAACCCACCGCAGGACACACACAAACACATCCACACACCAAGCACACACCAAGGCCAATTTAGATTCGCCAATCCTCCTAACCTGCATGTCTTTGGACTGTGGGAGGAAACCGGAGAGCCCGGAGGAAACCCACGCAGACACGGGGAGAACATGCAAACTCCACACAGGGAGGACCCAGGAAGCGAACCCAGGTCCCCAGGTCTTCCAACTGCGAGGCAGCAGCGCTACCCACTGCGCCATCGTGCCACCCATTCTATTACATGTCTTCAACAAGTAAGTTACATAGTATATGAAAATATATGATTAAAAATGTTACCTTAAAATAACTTTGATTTGTTGTCTCCATTGTCTTTGTGTATAAATTAGTTTAAGTATTTACCTTACTTATTTCACCTTGTATTTAAATAAACTCATTTCACCCTTCCTCATTCTCACACTCTTCAGTTGTAGAATTAATCTAACAATTTTTCTGAATACATTCTCCCTGAATAATAACTATATTAAAAATATGGTTGTAGGTGTTCTTGTTAAAGTTGTTTAGTGCACACATTTTTCCAGAGGGTATTGAATTTTGAATAACCTTTTTTCAATAATGTATACAGTATATTTCAAATTATCAGGTCAATACAAACATAAGAAAAATGAAGTACATTCCATTACCTACCAAGACAGACAATAAACTAAGCAGTAAAGTTGTCAGTCATAAATGTAAAAAAAAAGAAGAGTACATTGAGTTATCAGTTGCCATATACTGCAACATTTTCACAAAACTCATAATTTGAATGTAATTCTACACGGCATTTAACTAATGAATTCTTTTGCATTGTATTAGGAAAGTTAGAACTCAATTAGGTCTAGTTTAGTATAATGAGGTGCCTAGGAGTAAGCAGTGTTGGGAAAGTTATCACTGTTCAGTGCTTATTGAATAGTGATGGTCAATCTGATGTTACATCCAAATCGGAAAGTTAAAATATTGGGATTTATTAAATGTTTGGCACTACTCAAGAAATTAATACATATTACAGTACAAAAAGAATTTCTGATTGAGGGAAGTGATATTTCTCATTTATAGGGTCTAATATTTAGCACAACTTTGGGACATGTGTGTGCAAAGTATAATTATAAAACTGAATTACATTATGCCTTATACATTTTACATGTGTTCTTTTTGGACAACAAAGGTTTCCTTCTGGTACAACTCCAACACAGATCTAATTTGTGCAATTTGACATCAGTGACAAGAGCTACCTGTATGATACTTCTTTCACAATCTTGTGTTCTACTGTCAAGCTGGGGTGGCCAGGCCTGGACAAGTTGGTAGGTGTTTGAAATCTTCTGCATGTGTAGATGATCTTCCGGACAGTGGTGTAAATATCAAGGAAAGGACATTCACATGAAATGTATTGTTTTTAGTAAAATCACTGATTGCCTGTAATGGAAAAATATTTTTGTGAGAAGTTATATTTAGACCAAAATGCAAGTTATGTTATCTATATACAAGACTTTAAAGGTCTTAATACAAAGCATACAGTTAGGTCCATAAATATTTGGACAGAGACAACTTTTTTCTAATTTTGGTTCTGTACATTACCACAATGAATTTTAAATGAAACAACTCAGATGCAGTTGAAGTGCAGACTTTCAGCTTTAATTCAGTGGGGTGAACAAAACGATTACATAAAAATGTGAGGCAACTAAAGCATTTTTTTAACACAATCCCTTCATTTCAGGGGCTCAAAAGTAATTGGACAAATTAAATAACTGGAAGTAAAATGTTCATTTCTAATACTTGGTTGAAAACCCTTTGCTGGCAATGACAGCCTGAAGTGTTGAACTCATGGACATCACCAGATGCTGGTTTCCTCCTTTTTAATGCTCTGCCAGGCCTTTACTGCAGCGGCTTTCAGTTGCTCTTTGTTTGTGGGCCTTTCTGTCTCAAGTTTAGTCTTCAACAAGTGAAATGCATGCTCAATTGGGTTAAGATCAGGTGACTGACTTGGCCATTCAAGAATTTTCCACTTCTTTGCTTTAATAAACTCCAGGGTTGCTTTGGCTGTATGTTTTGGGTCATTGTCCATCTGTATCATGAAACGCCGCCCAATCAATTTGACTGCATTTAGCTGGATTTGAGCAGACAGTATGTCTCTGAACACCTCAGAATTCATTCAGCTGCTTCTGTCGTGTGTCACATCATCAATAAACACTAGTGTCCCAGTGCCACTGGCAGCCATGCACACCCAAGCCATCACGCTGCTTCCACAGTGTTTTACAGATAATGTGGTATGCTTTGGATAATGAGCTGTTCCACGCCTTCTCCATACTTTTTTCTTGCCATCATTCTGGTAGAGGCTGATCTTGGTTTCATCTGTCCAAAGAATGTTTTTCCAGAACTGTGCTGGCTTTTTTAGATGTTCTTTAGCAAAGTCCAATCTAGCCTTTCTATTCTTGAGGCTTATGAGTGGCTTGCACGTTGCAGTGCACCCTCTGTATTTACTTTCATGCAGTCTTGTCTTTATGGTAGACTTGGATATCGATATGCCTACCCGCTGGAGAGTGTTGTTCACTTGGTTGGCTGTTGCGAAGGGGTTTCTCTTCACCATGGAAATGATTCTGCAATCATCCACCACTGTTGTCTTCCGTGGACGTCTAGGTCTTTTTGCGTTGCTGAGTTCACCAGTGCTTGCTTTCTTTCTCAGGATGTACCAAACTGTAGATTTTGCCACTCGTAATATTGTAGCAATTTCTCGAATGGGTTTTCTCTGTTTTCGCAGCTTAAGGATGGCTTCTTTCACCTGCATGGAGAGCTCCTTTGACCGTATGTTGTCTGTTCACAGCAAAATCTTCCACATGTAAGCACCACAACTCAAATCAACTCCAGGCCTTTTATCTGCTTAATTGATAATGACATAACGACAGACTTGCCCACACCTGCCCATGAAATAGCCTTTAAGTCAATTGTCCAATTACTTTTGAGCCCCTGAAATGAAGGGATTGTGTTACAAAATGCTTTAGTTGCCTCACATTTTTATGCAATCGTTTTGTTCACCCCACTGAATTAAAGCTGAAAGTCTGCACTTCAAGTTGTTTCATTTAAAATTCATTGTGGTAAAGTACAGAACCAAAATTAGAAAAAAGTTATCTCTGTCCAAATATTTATGGACCTAACTGTATGCCATATATTGAATACTAGTAAACAATATACAGTATAAACTGTATATACAGTGCATCCGGAAAGTATTCACAGCGCATCACTTTTTCCACATTTTGTTATGTTATTGCCTTATTCCAAAATGAATTAATTTTTTCCTCAGAATTCTACACACAACACCATATAATGACAACGTGAAAAAAGTTTACTTGAGGTTTTTGCAAATTTATTAAAAATAAAAAAACTGAGAAATCACAGCACATGTACATGTACATAAGAATTCACAGCCTTTGCTCAATACTTTGTCGATGCACCTTTGGCAGCAATTACAGCCTCAAGTCTTGTTGAATATGATGCCACAAGCTTGGCACACCTATCCTTGCCAGTTTCACCCATTCCTCTTTGCAGCACCTCTCAAGCTCCATCAGGTTGGATGGGAAGTGTTGGTGCACAGCCATTTTAAGATCTCTCCAGAGATGTTCAATCGGATTCAAGTCTGGGCTCTGGCTGGGCCAGTCAAGGACATTCACAGAGTTGTCCTGAAGCCACTCCTTTGATATCTTGGCTGTGTGCTTAGGGTCGTTGTCCTGCTGAAATATGAACCGTCGCCCCAGTCAGAGGTCAAGAGCGCTCTGGAGCAGGTTTTCATCCAGGATGTCTCTGTACATTGCTGCAGTCATCTTTCCCTTTATCCTGACTAGTCTCCCAGTCCCTGCCGCTGAAAAAACATCCCCACAGCATGATGCTGCCACCACCATGCTTCACTGTAGGGATGGTATTGGCCTGGTGATGAGCGGTGCCTGGTTTCCTCCAAGTATGATGCCTGGCATTCACACCAAAGAGTTCAATCTTTGTCTCATCAGACCAGAGAATTTTCTTTCTCATGGTCTGACAGTCCTTCAGGTGCCTTTTGGCAAACTCCAGGCGGGCTGCCATGTGCCTTTTACTAAGGAGTGGCTTCCGTCTGGCCACTCTAACATACAGGCCTGATTGGTGGATTGCTGCAGAGATGGTTGTCCTTCTGGAAGGTTCTCCTCTCTCCACAGAGGACCTATGCAGCTGTGACAGAGTGACCATCGGGTTCTTGGTCATCTCCCTGACTAAGGCCCTTCTCCTCCGATCGCTCAGTTTAGATGGCCGGCCAGCTCTAGGAAGAGTCCTGGTGGTTTCGAACTTCTTCCTCTTACGGATGATGGAGGCCACTGTGCTCATTGGGACCTTCAAAGCAGCAGAAATTTTTCTGTAACCTTCCCCAGATTTGTGCCTCAAGCCACTCCTATCTCTGAGGTCTACAGACAGTTCCTTTAACTTCATGCTTGGTTTGTGCTCTGACATAAACTGTCAACTGTGGGACCTTATATAGACAGTGTAATAGTAGGGGGAGCTAGTGCTCCCTTGGACCCTCAGGTACCATGCCAAACACCAGGTAAAAGTCCAAGACTTTTTATTTTTATAAAAATAACGTGCACCAAGCACACTCCACTCCACACTACTCATACAATAAATCAATAATCAATCACCAATACAATATTCTCAAATCCTCCTCTCCCAGACACTTAGCCACTCTTCCTTCCAGCTCAGCTCAGTGTCTGGGCTTTCCCAAAGTCCTTTTATATCTCCTGACCCGAAAGTGATTCCAACTGCAGTCCATGATTCGCTATCCCTTCCGGGTCAGATTAAAAGTCCTTTTCTTCATCCCGGAAGCACGTCGTTCCTTCTGGTCATGTGATCAGGACGCACTTCCGGGTTATAGGGCACGTATAAGTCCTTGAGCCTCCCTGCAGCGTCCTCTGGTGGGCCCCACGGTGTCCAGCAGGGTTGGGAATAAAAACTCCATTGTCCATGATTCCCTGCTGGTCTTCGGGGCACTCCCATGCTACAGGGAGGGCTCCATCTGGCGGCCTGGGGGTATTGGCCGGGATGAACAGCCGGCCATCTCCCACAACAGGTATGTGCCTTTCCAAATCACGTCCAATCAACTGAACTTACCACTGGTGGACTCCAATTAAGCTGCAGAAACATCTCATGGATGATCAGGGGAAACAGGATTCACCTGAGCTCAATTTTGAGCTTCAAGGCAAAGGCTGTGAATACTTATGTACATGTGATTTCTCAGTTTTTTTATTTTTAATAAATTTGCAAAAATCTCAAGTAAACTTTTTTCACGTTGTCATTATGGGTGTTGTGTGTAGAATTCCGAGGAAAAAATGAATTTAATCCATTTTGGAATAAGGCTGTAACATAACAAAATGTGGAAAAAGTGATGTGCTGTGAATACCTTCCGGATACACTGTATAGCAAGCTTGTAAAGTGCAATAAACAACGGCACGTCTGCTTCCATTTTCACATGCACAGACACCAGAGGACCAGACAGATCTGGACTATATTTATGAACAACACAAATCATATGGAGAATAAGCAGCACAGAATTTTCTTTTGAAAATGTGGTTCACATCTTATTGATATTTTAAAACATTAACGTTCCCTGCAAAGTGATAAAACTGAAAATTAGACAAGGATCTCCCTCCATTTGTTTTAGGTCTCTGAAGAGTTGTTTGTTTGGGCTGGGCCTTTACCTGTTCTAAAGATAGGTTGCTATAGCTGTTTCCAAAAATTAAAAAAACCCCAGCTTATTTACTGTATGTACTGTGACCACTGGGGGTACTCAACCAACCAAGATAGCAGACATTCAAAATAATATAAATTCAGCCATGATGTGGCCTAATTTCTGTTTTCTTTTTTCAGAAAGAAATGTTAGTATTTCTTCCATAACTAACAGAATAGGGTATTACTAGAAGTAATATCTTTGCAAATGAGAAAATTTAAATTTAGTGATATATAATAGCCTAAAAATAATGGAGTCAGTTCTTAGTTGTCAGAATTGGGAACAATTACATTAAAACGAATCCAACATAAAATACAGTAGATGTGCTTCAGGGGAGTTCTGCCACCTACTGTGACAATAGGCAAATGGCCTACCTTCTTCTTCTTCTTGACTTTTTTATACTATGTGTCAAAGGATCAGAAGGGGCATGTCTCCTGACTATCTTCTTAACTTAACCTGGATATGTCCTTCTCTTATGTACACCTGATTTTCAGCAGCATGTCTGCTGCAACAGAAATTTTCTGCAAGCTACAATAAGCTCTAAACACTTGGAGGAACACACTGTATAAAGTTTAAGAATTTATGTTTATGTTAATTTTATTGACATTGATTCTCCCTACAAATATTACAATGTATGATGCCAACTTACAGCATTAATTTTTCATATGTTCCAGATACACACAAACACACACATTATATATCACTCTGAAGCAACAAGTAAACAATATGTAACCATATATGTATGATTACATACTCATCCAAACCATTACTTTCAAAATTATTTTCTGTGCCAGTGCTTGAAACAATTTCTGCTTACCACTGGACACAGAAAAACCCTAACATTTTGTACAATAGATTAGTGCTTTGTGCTGCAATTCAGTCATCATCTCCTGCCTTCTGTTGAAGTTTCCCACAAAAGTTGAGTGTTTTTAATAATTTATTTTTTGTACTTCACCTCTGGAAGGAACCAAGCACATACATGCATTTTCATTATAATCACCATCGAAGGAATTGACTGTGCAAGATTTATTTCAACAGCCTCGCATTTCAACTTCCCCTGCCCCACCAAGGCTGCTCTTCGATTTTTTTTCCCTTTCTAATCGCACTTATTTCTGCTTGGGGGTGAGGGGAGAGAGAAGCGAGCACAATTAGAAACAGTATTAATGGGGGGAAGGAATTCTACTGTGAACAAGTGACAAACTGAAATAGCATTAATCTCGTGCTCACAACTCTGTGACACAAGTGGCGTGATACTGTGACATTTGATTTAATGGCGTGGGGGTCCTCACGTGAAACTTTGAAGAGGCGCAGGTACAGCCTAACAGTGTTCATCAACACACAAAGAAATGTTGCAGGTACTCCAAGTTGAAATTGAAAGAGCACTGCTCAGAAAACTAACAAAGGGAGAATGTGAACTGTAAAACTGCACACCTTGACGTTTCAAATTTATACTATGAGCAATACAAATTACAAATCAAGCAGGGTATAGTCCTTAACAAATGCATCATTCTCAAAAGAGTCAAAACTGTGATCAGAATGTGTCTCAAGCTTTATGCATAAAGATGAGAAATTGCACATGCAATATATTTACTGCCTTTTATACAAAGCTGTGACATGTACTATGAATGACCAACCATAGACAACTATACATCATTGTAAAGCTGTGAACCTCAGCTATACAATGATAATGAGCCTTTCACTGTATGTCGCTCTACTTGGGCAGGATCTTTGATTAAAGCAGATTCACTCAGCTGGGATGTGCTGCTCATCCATGGTATATATGTGTGTAATTTGTATATTTTACTAATAAAATAGAGCAGACAACAGGGAATCTTATTTGAAAGAAAATACCCGTGGGCATGTAAAAATACTATTATTGTTTTTGATTGTTTTGTGGATGTATTGCAACGTACAAAAACAACTTTAAAATATGGCAGTATCCCACTGATGGGACAACTTGTGCATAAGTGGCCCACCTGTAGTGTTCATGGGAAATAGTATACTCTTGATGAAATTCCTTATAAACCCAGGATCTTATCTACCTTGGCAGTCATCATGAAAAGATCCATTATTATTCATGTGCATTTTATGCTACTCTGTGTATTTCCATCTTATTGTTAAAAATGGTGAATAGCTCAGATTTGACTTATGACCATATAATGAACTTGACAGGTTCAGAAATTGGCTGGACAGATCCAGTACCCAGGTTTTTCAAACAGTTCTAAGTGAAATCCATTAGGAAAACCAAGTTAAAAACAAACACATTTGTGCTCTAAAGAAAAAAAAGTTATGAACAACCAAGCCA
Organism: Erpetoichthys calabaricus; assembly: GCF_900747795.2. NCBI lineage: Eukaryota > Metazoa > Chordata > Cladistia > Polypteriformes > Polypteridae > Erpetoichthys > Erpetoichthys calabaricus. Next base: position 51,368,376 of record NC_041396.2, read on the forward strand.
ATAATTCACTCTTGTTATAATAACAAGTGACATGTCATAATAAAATTAAGGGATTGCATACAGTTGAATACAATTTTTGTCTACTCAAGAAATTCATGTTCAGACTGTGAGTATAATTGTTAGAGCCATTGAGTTAAACAAATAGGAGTAATGCACAATTAAAAATAATGTGTATTTAGATAGACAAATGTATAAGCCCAGCGGACTGGCACACCCACCCTATATGGGCGGCTCCAGTCATAACAATTTAAAAAAAAAAAAAAAAGTGCTCATAAAATAGGTTAATAGGTGAGGCTCTTTCTCCTGTCAGAAGTACAGTTTCATGCAGTTTAACATTCACAGGGCCAGTACCAGCCAGAGAAACAATAGCATTTCTATCCACCCATGTTCTATTTAAGCTTTCTTTTATTGTATTTAAATGAAACATCCATAAATTATTCTGAATTGAGGGGACACAGTGTTTAGTAAGTACACCCTTGTCTCTGCTAGCTGGTAGTGTCCTCTTTGGCAGAAAGAAACAAAAAAAAAAACAACTCAAGTTTGTGTTTCCTATAACTGCATACCAGCTGTGCAATGTTTGAGGGGTTTGCTCAGTCCATTTCAAATTCCCCCACAGTACCTCGATGCGGTTCAGAACCAGGCTTTGACTTGGTCATTCCAAACCCTCCATTTCTCTTTTTAGCCATTCGTTGGTGGATTTATTGATAGGTCTTTGGCCATTGTCATGTTGCAAGGTCCACTTTCAGTTGAATTTTACTCTCTTGAGAGATAGTCTCATATTTTCCTCAAGCACTCACTGGTACAATAAACGATTCAAAGCTTGATTCTATAATGGTAAGCTGCCTAGGCCCTAAAGCAGCGATGCATGCCCCAAACCATAACATCCATCCATCCATCCATTTTCTAACCCGCCGAATCCGAACACAGGGTCACGGGGGTCTGCTGGAGCCAATCCCAGCCAACACAGGGCACAAGGCAGGAAACAATCCTGGGCAGGGTGCCAACCCACCGCAGCCAAACCATAACATTTCCACCAAAATACTTTACAGTTGGGGCCAGGACCTTCTTGTCAAATGCTGTCTTTGGTTTTTGCCAAACATGTCTTCTGGTACTGTGACCAAATAACTATCTTTGCCTTGTCTGTACAGAGCACACTGTTCCAGAAGTCCTGCTCTTTGTCTAGATGCCCATAGGCAAACTTTAGTATTTTCCCTGATATTCTTTCTGGACAGTTAAGATTTCTTCCTGGCACACCTCCAATGTAGACCTAATTTGTGTTTAGTCTTTCTAATGGTAGACTCAGTGGCACAGTTATTAGCTCTGCTGCCTCATGGATCCAGCAAGTTTGCACATTCTTCTCATATCCTCCACAAGCACGTGTGGCCCCATAGTTAATGAATATGGGTATCTGTATGTATGTGCTGTGTGATCTGCTCTGAGCCTGCACTCAAAGAAGACAGCTATACAAAAGTAGATTGAATCAAATTAACAAACCAGAGTGTTTCCTGCCTTACTCCCAGTCCTGTCAAGATAGGCTGTGGCCATACAAGACCATGAATTGAATTAACTGAGCTTCAGATTCTAAGTATGTGCAGAAGACCCTCAACAATACACAACAGTTAATAAATATTGGGAAAAGAAAGAAAATAAAAATATATTGAATAATATAAAGCATAAAAGAATTTGGAAAAAGAAAACTGCAAATAAAAATAAATTGAAGCCCAGGAAGAAGCCCTGGCAAAATCACAACACAAGCATATATGGTTTATTTTTCATACTGTATTTTAACAAAATGTTGTTTAGCAAAAATGTATTTGGGACTTTGTGAACATAAGACTGGATACCCGATACTTGGTATGGATGTTTTGATATTATTTGTTACAAACAATGCTGAGTGAGTAAGAGATGCAAAGCTTATCATTTCTGGGTGGAGTACTCCATAACTTTAAACTTCTGTGGCAAGAAAAAAAACTGGTTGGTTAAGAAATATTTTTGCACAAACATTTTAAGTTAAATATTTTACATTAATTATGTTGTAATTTTTAATGTGTCTAAAAGCCAGACATCCTTTGGGATCATAGAGCAGTCCAGTTTTTTCTCATTTGACTAAAATCTATATAGCAAACAAAACTCCCACTTTTGTTCATTCAAGGGGAGCTATTTTATCATGGAAGAAACTTCCAAGTAGTCTGAATGCAACTTTGAGTAAATTGTATTTTAGTGTTTACACTTGATTATTTTACTGTAAAGAATAAGTGTTTACATTTCCAGTTTCTCATTTTTGACAGTATGCACATCCTCTTTTTTAGATCCTATTCTTAAAATTAAGAAAATCTCATGCATTCCTGCCTCTCTCCCTCATTCATTTGTCAATACTCCTGTCTTCAGTTCAAAACGTCCTTCCCATGTTTATGTGCATACTGATAATTCTGGAAGTAGCTGTTTAACAATATTTTAGCAAAACAGCATGGATTTTGCATGTTTTAAGTATATGTCTGAATATCAGACAAGTGGATTGCATGATACAAGTAACATGAGATTTTAATATTTCTATTGAGGCTTTTCACATTGTTTCCCATTGTACAGTAGTGATCACTATTGCCATCTAGTATGTCATAAACAAATTAGATATTAGAAGTGTCTATGATTTGTTAAGAATAATATATGAAAAACTGTATTTAATACTATGATCGGGCACCACCAAACACACAATGCCCTGTTGTGTTTAGAATTCTCCAGCAATATTTCAGATATCTGCTATAAATGTCAAAGAATTATTGGTAGTTTGTGTGCACATGTATTGATGATATTCTCAGCCTTTCAAAACTAAACAACATATTCAATGTGTTTCTGAAGTTTTCTCACAGATTTAAAAGAACAGTCTTCAAGCGAAATTTGAAAAATATATGTATCTTCAGATTTTTTAAGTATTACATAGTGCCTTGAAAAGACTGGGTGATGGTCTACAGTAAATTTGAGGAAGCTGAATATGGCCTGTACATTCCTTAGTGAAAGAAGTGTTGGTTTAACAAATTATTATAGGAAGCTTATTAAAATGTTACATCTTCCATTGCATTGATTACAATTTGCTTTTACCTTCATATGATGAAATACTGTCACACTCATTTACTGCCAGTTTTACAACTTGCTTTTGTCCAGTAATCTGATTTTTAGTGATGGAACAGTTTTAACATCATCACATAGTGACACACACTAACAATTACAGTATTTTAAAGCCAACTATGAAGCTGTATATGTGTGGGTTTCCTTCGACAGTCCAAAGACATGCAGGTTAGATGAACTGACAATCCTAAACTGGCCCTAGTGTGTGTTTGGGGGGTCTATGTGTGTGTTCATCCTGTGATGGACTGGCACCCTGTCCAGAGTTTGCTTCTTCCTTGCACCATGCTAGCTGGGACTGGCTCCAGCAGAACCCCATGACCCAGTTCAGGACTAAGTGGGTTAGAAACAGACTGACTGACTGGCTATGAAGCTCTTTTCTTTGTCTGTTGTCAGTTTAGAGATTCTTAACAATAAAGGCATTTAAAAGATAATCAGTGTCACATGAAACATGCACTTGATCTAATTTTATTTCATTAGTGTATGAACTTGACTGCCTTGAATCTATCTTCATGCCTAAAAAAAATAAAAAAGATGTAAGATTTTGTAAAACAACATTTTCTTAATTAAGAATATTTTTATCATGATTCATTATTTAGATATTTGCTCATTTGTGGTTGTGAAGATGGGATGACAGTCAGATAAAAGGCCAGTTGTAGTGGAGGCAATACTGCAGCTACTTTTCCCAAAAGTGATAATGAAGCATGAACTTCATCCTTGAACAAAGCTGTCAATTTATTCTTTATTCTACATCTTCATACCTGCAGTCACATGCTTTTGACAGTAAACCACAGAAGGATAACCTAAACACTTGAAAATTACACAACATGCCTTTGGAACTTGCCATAGGACTTGTACCTGTAATGTCCATTTTTTGGAGCAACACAGCAGAACTAGAACACACTGCATTATATCTTTTGAATGGTCACAAACTTCCTATTTATAACATAACTTATAAAATACCTTTTATTTTAGTATAGACGATTATTTATTTATTCTTTCCCTTTTTGTCTTTATCACTCTTTCTTATCTCCAAAATGAGTGATACATCCGTGGTGATTCTGGAGATATTGGAGTGGACTGGAAAAAGAAATTTTAACATAATAGAGTGTATAACTCAATAAATGTAACCGAAAACCATTCAAATCAGGCTCCAATCAAATTAATTATTTAGTATAAAAGTACATGATGGGAAAAACAGCAGACCATGTGTATGCCAGAAGCAAGCATAAGAACACCTTACTGAATAATTCCAAGTAATTTCTCATCATAAGAACTGAGGCAGACAGCAAGACTAACTGCAAACCACTATATCAGCAAAACTGTCATTTCTGGAGGAACTGAAGGGGTCATGGCAGCAAGGAAGATATTTACTTTTATACGCATTGGCTGTACATCACATAAAGTCATATGAAAAAGTTTGGGAACCGCTCTTAATTCTTTGGATTTTTGTTTATCATTGGCTGAGCTTTCAAAGTAGCAACTTCCTTTTAATATATGACATGCCTTATGGAAAAAGTAGTATTTCAGCAGTGACATTAAGATTATTGGATTAACAAAATAAGCAATATGCATCATAACAAAATTAGACAGGTGCATAAATGTGGGCACCCCAACAGAGATATTACATCAATACTTAGTTGAGCCTCCTTTTGCAAATATAACAGCCTCTAGACGCCTCCTATAGCCTTTGATGAGTGTCTGGATGGAGGTATTTTTGATCATTCTTACATACAAAATCTCTCTAGTTCAGTTAAATTTGATGGCTGCCGTGCATGGCCAGCCTGCTTCAAATCATCCCATAGATTTTCGTTGATATTCAAGTTAGGTGACTGTGACGGCCATTCCAGAACATTGTACTTCTCCCTCTGCATGAATGCCTTTGTAGATTTTGAACTGTGTTT